>NC_072775.1:22225804-22525804 GCF_022539595.1 Amphiprion ocellaris
GTCTTAGAGCTCCAAAATAAACTCACAGGTTTGCGTTTCAGCTTCACTTTTGCACTACAAACATGAACTGTGTCCGAGTAAATAACGCAACGAGACTGAACAGGAACTACAACAGTTGTCATCATATCTTTACGTTAAAGCAGAGAAGCGAAAAATCGATTTTTATCAGTAAAAGTGAAACATCGGTTCGATAACTGCACTTTTTTCAAAATACATTTTTATATTACACATCATCATGACGATATAAACGTAAAAGACATCTCCTTTCTCCACATAATTACAGCTGATCAGCTTAATATTACTTGTATGAAATAATGTCATATCATCCGTCGTAGCTCTCCCTTAAAAACGGTGAAAAAGCACAAACATTCGACAGAAAAAATTGAATAGATGAATTTAACCTCTATTAAATGGCACAACTGATGATTACAACCATGACAAGTGCGGGGAAGCAGTGATATATGAATTTAAAATGGCTGGAAATCAAAGTATTTTTGAGTATGTTTCTTCTTGCAAAGATTCCTTTTCCATTATAACTGTATAATATTGCGTCTCCGGGGATTATCGGTCTCACTTCCCTCCAAACTGGAAGGACTGGGATCAACTGGCGGGCTCTCTGGCTCACATCCAAAACCTCGTGGGCATTTCTGACACAAATCAACCATCTGATCAGTTGAAATTAAATCAAATTATATTGACAAGCTTCTTAGATAAACAATCTGAAATAAACTCTGTGTGCGTAACTGTGCGTAAAACCAGATGTATGGGTCAATGTTAATTAAAATGTCATGATGGATTTTTTAAATAGATATAGATATGAAAAAGGATTTTCTTAAAAAGATACACTTGATGTTCAGCAGGCGCATTTTGGCAGGTTCCAGTCTGTACCAACAGACTACAGGCCTGTGCCGCCACAACCTCAGAGGTTACGCACGATTATCACACGATTCAATTTCTGAAAAATAAATAAATAAAATTGCGCCCGAGGCGTTTTTATTTTGATTTATTTTTCAAACCATTTATTTTTTTTCTTAATTGCCATCTGCTGTCGATCATTTTCACAGAAAGCTGAGAAGCTGGGCTACAACATAAAGCCTCTCACAGCCTCTTCATTTTATTGCGACAAACACATCACAAAACATTAACACATTACTTCACGAATATTTCGATCCATAACGAGTTTTCAGGAGTGCGTGTGTGGAGTGTGTGTGTGTGTGTGTGTGTGGAGTGTGTATGTGACCCGAGCAGTAAATGCAGAAATAAATTCAACCAATAATCATTCATCATTCGGTTAAAGTTACAAAATCAACAGAATTTATGAGCACAGTCACCAACATTGTGCAGAAGTACATGAAGTGCATCACAGTTGCTCCTCAGCAGGAACAAGGAGGTGTAAAAAGTTCACATCAAACTATCCAAAACTTTCACTTCGTTGCATATTGATGGTCATCGTCTCTTGTTTTTAAGGCAAGTTGTTCGGATTCATATAGTTTCGAAAACATTTTGTTCACCTGACACAAAATGCTTTTCCATCCAGTGCTCGACTTTTAGCAGAAATATACAACAATGCAACGTAAACAAACTTTAAATTTGTGGAAATTCACATAAAAGTTAACACTGTTGAGTTTTACAATATTTTTCTATAATATATTATTCACATTCAAATTGACGGACTTATAATAAATAAGCTTAAATAAATAAATACAATAATAATTTACACTCACCTCGTTACCACACTATTTACTCCAAATACAAATGCAATTAGTTTTTGATGTTTTTCCCCACAATTTCTTGTATTTATAGAACCAGTTCAGGTGATTTTATCATCAGGCTTCCTGAACACACGCTCCTTACCAAATTAGCTTTAAAAAAAAAATCTGTTAGTTTTCATCATGTGAATTATATGTTGGATTAAGAGAAACGCCGTGTGAGAAGAAATAGACATATATCGTTTTAAATAAGCAAAGATTGCATTTGGCTGCCTTGCATAGCTCAATTGACCTTTATTGCTAACAGACTGAATCTCTAAACTCAAATCATGTCTCAGCAAACTTCCCTGATGAAGTGAAACATCTTTAGTTTCTTCTGTTTCATTTAGGTGATTTTATACAGGCCAGAAAATCAGTTTACTGACTGCAGTGAGCCTTTTAAATAACAAGATAATCGAATTAATTGTCCACTACAGTGCATCAGCTTTATAAACCTCATTATCACCGACATGTGCATTACTGTCATTAACAAACACATGTAAAAATGCACTACAACTGCAAACAATTTGCTCAAAACTTGCATCGTTAACGAATTATTTTATATCGGAGTTGTCTGGAAACAAATGTGTGGCACTGAGCCATTTGATCTTAATTTTCTTTAAACGACTCATTATTTTTTTACAAACCAAAAACATTCATGGTGTTTTTTCTGTCTCATATCGACACAAAATTTAATGGAACATGACAGGGAGCAAGTGAAAGCGTGTCATTTGCTGCTGGCTTTTCATCATCTTTCATAAAAAGAAGAGAAAAACTAAAAACACAAAACGACTTGTTTAATGGGCTTTTTTTCAGTGCATCAGCGTCTGAGTCCATTTCGTTCCACTCTCGACATCTGTGGGGGGAAATTGCATCGCTTCTGAAACTTGAACTTTGTCCAGCTGATTGATTAATTGTGGAAGGAGCCATTAACTTCTCCTTGTGCTTGGAAGGACTGGCTGCGGACGTGCAGATCGTAGGGGAAACGGGCCTCTGGGGAGACTCGGTACATGGAGTTGTGCGCAAGAGCCGTGCGTCCTGGCGCACTGCAGTAGCGCATGCCGTAGTGGCTGCTTTTGCCGTAGTCTGGCGGGTCGTCGTGTTTTAGGGAGAAAATCCCGTTAAAGTTCATCGGTGGGCTCAGCTGGCTGTCGAAATGTGGGCTCCCGCCCTCCGGGGACGGGTTCTCGTAGTAAGACTCGTAGGCGCTGCTGTAGCTGTAGTGTCGGAACGGCTTGGCGCTGCTGTCCAGGTTGCTGCCACTGTGGCCGGGGGGCGTGTTCATGTCCGAGCCGGGGTATGGGTACATGGCATCGTAGGGCGACCTGCCAGAGAACATGACCTCCCCGTTGTGGTCTGTGAGGAAGTTTCTCGCGTTCAGCTGCAAACAACCGGCCACCAAGTTGGTCGTTGGCTGAGATAATCCTTTGCACAAAGTCTGTACGAAGGCGAGGAGGTCCGGTCTCTTCCCTGCGCTCAGAGTCTCTGACAGGGCCCAGATGTAATTTTTTGCCAGTCTCAGGGTCTCAATCTTGGACAGTTTCTGAGTTTTGGAGTAGCACGGCACAACTTTGCGCAGGCTCTCCAGGGCAGCGTTCAAGCCGTGCATCCGGCTGCGCTCTCGGGCGTTGGCTTCCTGGCGTCGTAGTTTGGCCCTGTCCATCTGCTCCTTGCCGGGTTTCTTTTTCCGGGGGCCTCGCTTTTTAGGAAGCCCGTTCTCATCCTGGTCGTCCTCTCTCTCGTCCTCATCTCTGTCGGATATGTCGTCGTCGGCCTCCCGCATGTCGGAGTTGGACCTGTCTGGGTTGTGTAGTCGCTCCTGCTCCAGGCTCTCAGGTAAGCTTTCACGGGGATAATTGGCACCAAACCGTGGCTCACACATCATATGAGATTCCTCGTAAGGCAGTGTCAACATATTTCCTGTAAAAATCGAAGCACCAACAGAAACTGTGAGGACAAAGTAAAGCAGCGGCGTCTTTCGAAGGTTGTCAGTTAATTACCTTGTGAATGAGTCCTCCCAAGAGGAAGAGTAACAAATTGGCAAGCAGGGCCAATGTCACAGCTTGCTACCTTTTCAAAGACACTCAACTTCATTGTCTTTGGACTTGTTGTGAAAAACATGTTTTGAACCTTTAGTCACGTCCTACGTGGTGATGGATACACACTAGACTTCTGTTTAGGCGTTTGTTTTGAAGTAGAACAGAATTCCATCGCGTATTTAACTCAGAATAAAAGCTCAGGGATAGTCAGCAAATGCATACTCAAAATGTCACTCACCTGTGGTCAGCGTGCGCCGTGCATGTTCCCAAATATCTCCCGTGAATCTGCGCTGCAGCTTCTCCTCCCGCGAACCACAAAAAAATTAGAAGAAAAGGCTCAAACCTGCGCACTGTCTTTTCTCTGGCTCGCTGTGATCTGCTCTCCCTCTCTCTCCCTCCCTCTCTTCCCCTTCCCTCTCTCTTTGAGGAATGACACTCATGCCAACAGCGGGTACCCATGCCATCTGCCGCTGACGTCTTGTGGCAGCCGAGACCACGTGTTCCGTGTCCCATGGGACCTCCATTCCGTACCGATCATCTGGCAGCTCCGGTAATGGGCACCGGGAGGCCCGCGTTTACCGTCAGAAACACAGACCGGAGAGGGATAACAACTAATATCTGCATCTCCCCGCGTAAGAAAGATGAATTAATGTCTTTTTGTCTGGGAAATGGAGGGATGTGCAGGATGTTCCAGGCATTCTCAACAGGTAGAGATAGATAGATAGATAGATAGATAGATAGATAGATAGATAGATAGATAGATAGATAGATAGATAGAGAGAGAGAGAGATAGATAGATAGATAGATAGATAGATAGATAGATAGATAGATAGATAGATAGATCGATCATATGTTATATCTTTAATAGTAATGTTAAAAAGACAAAAGTCATGTTTGGGATACCAGCATTTAAATTCTACACATATACAGTATCCTCTGTTTACCCTGTAAGTTTCTGTTTGGGACCCAGGGCTCATTATATTATGTACAGGCCTTATATTGTGCAGTGACATTCCTCTCAAAGCACAAACAAGTGTCTATTTGCTTTCCTGTTTTTGCAGTTTGTTCATCAGTGGTCAGACTGGGGGTCTGGCCTCTCTGGGCTCTAAATCACCCCAAACAGCATCAAATGTGCTCATAATTTTTCTGGTTTATGAATAGATTTGCAGACAAAAGCAATCTTTTCATGCAAAGTCCATGCACTGATTTCCATATTTCATCACCTTCCTCAAATGTACAGCCCAGTTTGGAGCAAAAAAAAGGAGTGCCATTTAAATATGCTTCGTAATGACAAAGAGACAAAATTAGCTGTTAAGGTGGTTAAAATTTCATTAGGAGGCCATGTTAGGCTTTAATAACTAGCATCCACATACAGTTCTTGGAATCTCAAACAATGTGGAGGGAACACCATTTGAAACTGAAGTAGTATGGCTTGGAACTTAGCTGTCATGTCTGCAGATGGACATTACCAAGTACTGACTAGTGTGGAGACTTAACCACATTTACATCTATCATTGTGTTAAAATGTGAGGAAATGTTCATTTCTTAATGTATGTTTGCTGCAGAGATTTAATTTACTTCTGTTTATTTAAGACAAAAAAAACCCCCAAAACAATTACTTGGGTAAGCATTGTATATTGGTAAAAGAGATGAACAAAGACAATGCAGTCATGCTTTTCTCTTGTAGTTGTAAAAGTGGACAAAATAAAGTTTTAAAATGGTTGTGTCAAGAATAAACCAGTAAATATTAGGCACCATTAAGCTCCTAATTTAAACATAATTATGGAAGAAACATGAATCTCCCTGTAGCCGTAAATGTAGTTTTGATTTTGCGTTATTTTCCAGGATTTTTCATTTAGCCAACAATGACATCTCTGCAGCTGGCCCCATGCCACTGAGATCATTTTGTTAACAAATATTTTCATTATTAATTAATCCACAGACCTTTTTCTTGGTCTCTAAGAGAAGAATGTCCTCTCAAGAGTCTTTGTTGATGTCAGTTTTGTCCAAAAAAAAAAAAAAAATCCACAAATATTCAGATTACAGTAATATAAAACAGAAATAAAAAATATTACTATTTTACAGAAGCTACAATCAGAGACGTTTTAACTTGAAAAAGTCAGTTTTCCAATTAAGTTTCCATTCATTGCCTATGCTGTAAATCAGCTAATCGTTGCATATCTATATGAAAAAACACTGGTTAAGAAATTCCAGTAGATGCCTTACATGCACAGGATGGTGTGAGCATAACAGAGGGGCGTGCACAGTGTTGGTACCTCAGTACCATAGACATTAAGTACACCCAGTGGAAAAGGCCCAGTGGCACACTGCCAAACCCACACTGGGGCACAGCTGGCACTCGATATGGGTGTATGCACTCCTCAGTTATGTGGAACACACACACCGGCGCACACACAAGCCTATTCCTGTGAATGACCTTGTTGCAAGGAGAATCAATTAAAGCGACTTATCAATCTCTCTGTATTGGACATTAGTCGACATCGATCAGCGGCGCGAGGCCAGCAGCAGAGAGCTCATCCCACCTTGGTGTGAGTTCAGAGCACCACAGGCCACACAAGGAGCGGTGACACTGACAGCATGTACACGCAGTGGCGGACGTGCAAACACTTAACCTAACGCGTGTGAGACGGAGCACCAGGCATGTGTTCACACAAATACAAGGCAAGTGTGCGGCGGACAAACACACACTGCACACAAAGTACACATATGGACGCATGGATATAATAATAAATAAATAAAACAGTCTCTTCATCTCTGCCATCCCCCCCAAAAATGCCTCAGCTGGTCTGCTGATCGTTCTGGTCCAGCACACTCACTCACACACACACACACACACACACACACACACACACACACACACACACACACACACACACACACACACACACACACACACACACACACACCAGCATCTGAAGAGTCAAACTCCCCATCTCAGACTAATCAGTTGACTGCACTAATTGCAAATGCAAATATGCAAATTTATATTAATTAATTACTCCACTAATTAGTTCTCTTGTCTTTTCAGGTAATAAATCATGGTGTGGTTGAGAGAAAGAGAGAAAGAGAGACATGGCAGTGATCTTTTGTCTGCTAGAATCCTTGTTTCAGGTCTGATTCTGATACAGCGATGTCTGCAGGACAGATTTTTATCAAACCGTCCTCCGCTGTGATTCCTTTCCTTTTTCTCCACAACACTTCTAACTTAGTCAATTATTGCCTTTGATATTCCATGTGTTATACTTCAAGGGTGCGAGCGTTGTAATTTGAGAGGTATAACAAATAGCAGAGGTTGGTAAATCGGAGCATCTCGCTGACAGTTCTTGCCTGTCAGCTCTTTTAATTATCACATTATCAGCTTTTATAGGCACGGTGTGCGGTGCAGAGCTGCAAATGAAGCCGCCACAGATCGCACGCTGAGTTGCAAGCATTTCTCAATTGATGTCAGCAGTTAAAGGGGAATTTGCGTCTGGATAATGAGTGCAAGGTGAAGTGGTTGAGAAGATGGTGGTGGTGTGGCGCTGCAACATGATTCGGTCCAAAATATCACTCAGAGTTCGGTCGTAGAGGTCGTTTCTGTTGTACAGTCCCGTGTGGCAACTCTAAAGCAAAGTGTTTTTTGTAATCTTGACACTGACTCTGTAATGAGCTCCATAATGTTAATTTTCAGTTTCTCGGTGAACTAACAACTCTCACTATTTATTTTGCGTCGCCTTCCACTCAGCTGCCTGTACAATTAACTCAACCCAAAACACAAAAGCTAAATGAGGAAGTGCTTACAATGTGCCACACACAAGTGCAAGTCATTTATTCTGAGTACTTGTTGATGATCAGATGAACGCTTCAGTTGGTGCTGATAATAATTCTACATTCTCCCTCTCACACCATAAACCTGTTGTTTGCCAGAGTTATTGTCTTTTCAGCGTTTATGATGTTTCCAAATCTCTCTCTTGTAATATGTCAAGTGTGCACATTTTCCCCCTTTTCCTTTATTTATCCATGTGGAAGTTTCACATCTTATTTCAGAGGAGGCTGTGTTACAATATTAGACTAAATGCTGTCTCTTAAAAATGACATACATTTTCTGCTAATTTGTTTTTCTCACATGCATTTTTGCCTCCTGAGAGCAGCATGTCATCACATTTAGGCAACAAATCACTCCGGTGAAGATTGAAGGAGCAAATGTGGTACATCTAGTTTTGCAGTTAGACTTAGTAGGAATGCTTTGCAAGTTGCCTTTTTTTTTTTTTTTAATGTAAATAAATCCTGAAGAAATACAGGCGGTTGTATATTTGTCTGTGGGCATATCTTCTGTTACCAGAATGTACACGAAATGTAGTTTCTAGGAGACAGATTTTCATTTACAAGCTGAGAAAAATGATCACACATGCTGCATGAAAGAACACGAACCGTGTCCAGCCAAAATACCAGATAACAGCAGAGTTATGGACCAAGCCTTCCGATTTTTACAGTTATCCAATTTATGAACTTCAAAATGTTGTTTCAGGTGGAAAGCTCATCTTCGTTATGTGGGCAGCTGACATTTGTAAAACTACAACTCATTTTAAGGGTTTCTCTGCGTATCTACACAAATTTATAGAAAGAAGCTTTGAATTTAGATTTTGTTACCATGAGCCAATAAATCTTGGAGTGGAAATATGATCTCTTTCAAGTGTTTTCAGCAATAATCAATGATCCAGGAGCTCTGTGGTGACACCGCCAAGTCTGGAAAGTGACTTAAGTAAAGCGGTGAGGTATACTCTACCGTTCAAAAGTTTGGGGTCACCCAGACAATTTCATGTTTTCCATGAAAACTCACACTTTTATTCATGTGCTAACATAATTGCACAAGGGTTTTCTAATCATCAATTAGCCTTTCAATACCATTAGCTAACACAATGTAGCATTAGAACACAGGAGTGATGGTTGCTGGAAATGTTCCTCTGTACCCCTATGAAGATATTCCATTAAAAATCAGCTGTTTCCAGCTAGAATAGTCATTTACCACATTAACAATGTCTAGACTGTATTTCTGATTAATGTTATCTTCATTGAAAAAAACTGTTTCTTTCAAAAATAAGGGCATTTCTAAATGACCCCACACTTTTGAATGGTAGTATAAATAATATAGTCTCTTTTAATACCTTTGCAGCAACATATTTATGAAGCATTGAGTTTTCTTAGGTTTATGGTAATTCTTCAGATCCTACATGTGCCCAACATGCTTGCTGCATTTTCTTTGAAAGTATAGCTTTAGGAAATATGTTTGCTCCCTTCCGTACAGAAATTTAGCTGAGAAGACTGATGATATTCTAATGTCTGCCTGATAAATAATGCATGGAGCTGGAGCCGATCTTAGTTAGCCTTAAATTAGCGTCAATCAACACAACTCATCAAAACAATGTTCACAACTCAAAAGGTTTATCTAAATGGGGAATTTAAACTTTTATAGAAAATTCAACCTTTTGAATGGTAATGTATGTGGTGAGTGTTTTTACTTGATGCTACTTTACCACCATTGTTTAAGATGAAAGATTTTTGATTTTTACACATAAAACATACAGTCTGTTTATTGTATATGAAGTCTTGTTATATATTAAACTTCCCAATTGTATATAAAGCAGGTCAAACATTCTTGTAAAGTACAAAACTAAACTACTGATCACAAATAATGTGTCATCCATAAACAACAATCATTGTGTAAATGCAGTAAATAATCTGTCCGCTACTAGATGCAACTTGCTCATAGTAGAATTGAGATCCATGTTGTCAGTGGCCACAATTATGCTTCCAAAATGACTTGGAGTCAAAAGGGAAGACTTGTTGTAACAGCCTCTTAGTGGACAAGTTGGTTTCAGCAGTGAGCTCCAGCACCACCCACCCACTGAAGGCTCACATGCTGGATGTGCAGAGGACTGCTGAGGATTGTGGGACTGATTACCAGAGGCCAGGTCCTGGACTGGTGTCCTCCAGCTGTGCTGTTCTACCCAATTAGAAACTCCATATGCTGCCCCACTCAGCTGCTGAGTGGCCACACCTCCCACCCACACAGGTGGAGCATTGTGTGCTCTGTATGTGCATGTGTGCGTCTGCCTTTGTTGCTGTCGTCTATCAACAAAAACACTCCAGCGAGAATTAGAGAGGAAGCTCCTCCAGTGTCCATTTCATTTGGATCCATAATTCCCCGGCATACAGGATTATAATAACTGCCTCACAGATCTAATTACATTTTGTGTGATGGTCCACCACTGAAACACTTTCTTACAATCTCAACTCATTTCTTAACACACAAAAAAGTAAACTGTCACCACTCCTTTGATAACAAACATGCAGGTATTTAGGTGGGTGGCATAGAAGTGCTAATAGTATTAAAATATGGGGATATGAATAATGGATATGTTTTTGAAAATGTATAATGTAAAGATGTTAGTCCCGTTTTCAGACAGAGACGGGACGCAGACGTGAAATGTTGCTGGAGGCGCCCGTTTCTTTTTCAAAGCACAATCTGTTCACACACGTTCAAAGTGGTGGTGACAATCTGTTGTGGTAGAATGCGACACTTCCATACTCAGAAAGTGATAAGATAAATAAAAATGTGTCAGATATCATATTTAAGAAAGAGTGTCATCTTTACTTTCATAAGCATTGTCTGAAATGGATGATAAACTCTGTTTGCTGCACTGTAAAACACACGAGGTGGTGTCGAACCCACAGGAACTATATAACATATGTGAAGAGACATAAACACATGATTTATTGACATTTCTCCAAACTGCCTGAGAGCTCTGGAGCAGCAGACGGGAGGGATGTTTTCCTTTACGAAGTAAGATCAGAATCAAAAAGCTCATGACGTAAACTCCTTTTGATTTGCACATGAATCTACTGGTTGGCCAACTTTTACACGTTTTCACTTTTTTTTTAATTCCAAGCATGGAGCTGAGGTGATTGACAGGGCTGTGATGTTGTTTTCTCACCTAATCGACACTCGTGGTGTTGATACGATTTCTCTCTCCGTCATCCCTTCTCTTCACTTTTACTCATTAGCCTTCAACCAGCTCTAACCTAACCAGCTCCAGTGTTTGTTCTGAGGCAGCTGTAGGCCCCTGTTGTCTTTATGTACATGGTTCGGACAGTGTGTTGATCATGATCATGATAATGATAATACCTATGCTGTAATTTGTTGTTTTTATTGCTATCTTCATTTTTCTCTTTTCTTTCTCTGCTATTGTTGTCCCTCTTCTTTGGTTCAGTTTTCCTCTGTATGGACTCTAAAGCACCTTCAACTGTATACAGCACTAAATAAATAAAGCTCAGTTAAGGGGTTCTATCATCAGAGGTCCGTACTATGATGCAGGATTTGTCGTTAGTCTGTTAGGTCTGCTGATGCTGGCTCTGGATAGGGCCCCTCCTTCCTCTTGTTTTCTTCCTTTTCAGGTATGCTGAGCACTGTGGCAACGGCAGGTGAGGGCAATCCTGGATCAATCAGCAGAAGCAGGAGCAGGTGTGCCAGAGCCAATCAGCTGACTTCTCCTACACAATATAACCTGACTCCACTCTTTAGTCGATGCCGGATCGTGAATGCCAACAGTCAGTTTTCTGATCACTTCACTCTAGCCATTGTTCCTGTGAACCTCTAGTAAAGCTGTTCTGCTCTTTCATAGTTCGGACCCACCACCTGCTCCTGCTGCCAACCCATTCCAACCCACCAGGATTCATCTACACCCCCGTCCTCTGTCTACATCTCTGGAAATCTCCTGGAACTTCTCCACCACCTCCCAACCTCCGTCCGAGCCTCCACCGCCGTCGCAGCCGCGACCGTCTGACACAGCCCAACAGAACCCTCCTGCCTCGTCTGGTTCTCTGCCTCCCAGCTTCCTGGCTGTCCGCCGTCAGTCAGTCTCAGTTATGAGCAGTATCAGTCTTGGTTAATTATATCGTAGGTTTGTATAGGTTTTCTAGTTCATTCTAAGTTGTGGAGTAATGCATCTCCGGATTTCTAGTTTTGGTTATTTGCGGATAGTTCTCTAATTCTTGTATTTTTCTTAAAGCAATCTTGTTTCATAGTAATATCTGTTTTTGCCGTCTCCTAGTTTTATATTCTGGAATCCGTGTGAGCATAATCGCTCTTTAGTTTAGGAAGTTCTTGTAGTCGTTTTCTCTCTCCTGCCCAGGTGTTACCTGCCGTGGGTCAGTTCTCTTGTTGGTAAATACTCTTTGTTTAGTCTTCCAGCCACTAGAGGCCCTGTAGTTCACAGTCGTTGTTACTGTTTCCGTTTCCCCGTTCTGGGAACACACTTCCGTTGGGAGTCAGGGTACTTGTGTATTTTGTAATTGTAAATAAACCATTGAATCTGCAACTGCTCAACTCCTTCTCTTTCCTGTGCCTCAGAGAAAATCTAACATAGTCTTTGGTCTTTAGGGTTATGGTGGTGGTTTACTTCCTATTGAGGTACGTCGCCACGACACACTCCAGAGCAGGGAATACTCAAGATACAAGTCAGTGTGGTGCCTACTGACCAACCAGTTGTCTTTAAAAAATGGTATCATCATTCCAAGAACCTCTGAATCCTCTGACAGAGTTTTTAAAACTGCAAGAACTTGCAAATGTCACAATCAACATTTGCACCATAATGATAAAGCAAAAGGTCTGTTATGCAACTTTAAAGCTGCAGAAATCTGGGAAGGGCAAACCACAGCCCCCCACAAAAATACTGGCTTAGGCTCTCCAGTTCTCTGCTACATTTTTGGAAGCCTGAAATGGGAGCAAGGAAGAGCAGAAGTCAAGTGTCCTCTCAGACCACCTGAAATATACTGAACAAAAATAAAAACCCTACATGTCAGAGTTTATTAAATTCTATACATTCTTTTTAACATAGGTGGAAAAGTATTTGTTGTTCCAACACTAAGCATCGGAACAGAATGGATGTCATGAAAGAACCAAGTCCGCTATGTTGTAAATGATAATGAGCAGATGGAGAGTGGGGTCATAGACCAAAAATAACAAGTCAGTAATGAGTCACATCTGAGATGCATTGAGTTAATGAGGTTGTTGTGGTCGTGCTCTTCCTGAAGGGTTTGGTGGAGTTAGTGGATATTTTGTAGGACAGGATTACATTGTTGAATACGTCTGTCCAGAACATCATGTGGCAGATTGTCTGTCACACCATGCTGTCTGAAAGGATTTCTTAGATGACAAATGGACGAGTTGTGAACATTGCTGAAGTGCAGTGAAATGCGGCATCCAGCAGTGCTCTTTCTCTGGCCGTCTGCGGCATCATGTCATTAGAAGAAAAATGCATTAAAAGTTAGACTATGATAGTCACTGGTCAGATGAGCAGTTTGTGCTGGTCACTATGTGATCATTGCCCTTTGAAGCCACACAAGACAAAGATGTCAAGTCAGAAGGGGTGAAAGAGCAAGTTATACTGCTGCACCAAAATGTGTTGTTAGTTGATGGAGAACTTTCAGTTTGAGTCTGACCTACAGTTAGACATGGTCTCTATTAGACAGTTCAAATACCATTATTCGGTATAAAAAATTCCTCATCTCTCTCAGTGTTGTACCTGACAGTCAGTCCTAAGTTCAGCCACCTCACTCACTTGTCTGTCATCCCAAACAGAAGCTTTAGACTGCTGCTGGAATACAGCACAGTCAGCAGAGCAGATATTGTAAGTTTGGTTCCTCATTCAATTCGAGGAGAAATTTTGAAAACAAGCAACATAAAGAACACTGAAATGTATCAGCAACCATTTGAATATTTAAGCAAATAGTCCTAATCACTTTCTTTAAGACAATTTGTGTATTTGGAACCTGGAACCTTCGAAGCTTAGCTTAAAGCCAGACTCTGACCTAATAGAAAAATTCACCATTTAGATAAACCTCTTGTGTTGTAAACATTGTTTTGAAGAGTTGTGTTGACATAATAATGTTGATAATTACAGTAATTTAAGGCTAACTATCTCCCTTTGCTTCCAGTGTTTACGCTAAGATCGGCTCCAGCTCGACGCATCATTTAGCAGGCAGACATTAGAATAACATCAGTCTTCTGAGCTAAATGTCTGTATGGAAGTAAATAAACATATCTCCTAAAGCTATACTCTCAAGGAAAATGCAGCAAGCATGTTGGGCACATGTTGGATCCAAAGAATTACCATAAGAAAAATTAACGCCTCAAAGAGAGGTTACTGCAAAGGCAGTAAAGCAGACGATATTATATATAACAGGTGTTTATGTTATTGTGTCCACATCTTTGTCTAAAATGCTCTATTTCTGCTACAGGAGTCTGGATCTTACCACAGCTGAGGTTTAATGTTTTACGTGGACTGCAGGCACATGTTTTCCAGTGAAACGGGAAATTAAATTCACTCCTCAAAACAAACCCGATTGTAAGGTGCTTAAAATATCTCAACATAACATCTTACCATCTGTGTTTTATCCGTTTTAACAAGACCAAGCACCGTGATGTTGCAGTGTTAAATTGCTTTGAGCTTGATGCAAAGAGAAAACAATGCCCAATGCAAGATGGCTCAAAATAGACACAAAAAAACAAGTATTCACTGGAGCTGTGAAATTTCTTGAGTTTTCCACTGAATTTAAATGCCGATGATGCCGTTTTTTAAGAGCCAATGAGAGATGTTTTTCTGTCTGTCTCATTCATGGTGAATTAAACAAAATATATTCAGACACTAACAATTTAACACATAAAATATTCCATTAAAACTTAATTTCAACTTTATTCATGATGAAATGATTATGATTTCTAAGATCATATGTGAAATGATAATAGAAAAGCTGTATGCCAAAGGGGAAAGTGACAGGAGTGTTGATGTACGTACAAAGAATTATCACCAGAATCTGCAGCTTCCATCGGATTTAGAGGAAATTTTTGTGTTCTCTAAAGCCGAACGCAAAAGTTTGTATTCGGCTTGTGTGTTTTTATTCAGTCTCACCACTGTTAGAGTGTCATTTTAGGCTGCAGCAGGCAGCGGTTTATCGCAAGAAAAAAGCCCATTGCACTGACTGTACACTACCTGCTCAATGCCAAGCAGCAGAGAGATTCAGTCCACAATTACAGTCCACTGGAACATTTTGGAGTTAAAGGGCCACATATTTCCTCCAGGAGTCGGTGGAAACCAAAGCCGAGCTGAAATGAAGCAAATTTTGGACACACTCATTAAGTGTTCAGAAACAAAACTCCAAATGAATGATAATGCTGCTGGATTACCAACCAGGTATAGTTGGCAACCGCCCAGGGGCCCCAGAAAAGCCCCAGGTTTATCCTATTTTATTTGGGTCTACATAATACAGTCTAGACATTGTTAATGTGGTAAATGACTATTCTAGCTGTAAACGGATGATTTTTAATGGAATATCTACATAGGGGTACAGAGGAACATTTCCAGCAACCATCACTCCTGTGTTCTAATGCTACATTGTGTTAGTTAATGGTGTTGAAAGGCTAATTGATGATTAGAAAACCCTTGTGCAATTATGTTAGCATGTGAATAAAAGTTTGAGCTTTCATGGAAAACATAAAACTGTCTTAGTGGCACCTATTTTTTAAAATTTTGGGGGGCAAAATTCCAGCACTAAAGCACATTATTAACTAATCATATAAACTATAACAAGGACTCATCCTTCAGTTTGTGGCCTTGTCTGGAAGAGTGTTTCTTTGTGAAAATCTGATGTAATTTGTGTTAGAGGTGTCTGTTTTTGTGCGTTTTTGTTTTGAAAATTCTTCAATTTCTGTCCGTCGAGGGATTAACACACAAACTCTCTGAGTCAGATCACATTAGTCCATCGCAGAAGTACTGTAAGGCTGTAAACAACTATAGTTTACATTATCAGTTCATCTGACAATTGTGCGTCTTAATTAGTGATTGATTCATTTGTGTTCAATATTATCCTAAATTAACATACTCAAATAATTTATTTTTGTTTTTTTCCAGTCAACATTCCCAAACTTTGAGCTTGATTTGAAAAAAAATGCTGCCAGTTTATGTGGTGTTAATTGACCAATCAGCTAATCTGTTCCAGCTTTACAGTCCTGCTCGGTTTTTGGGAGTTTGTTGAAATAATGACACTGGCTGGAATCATGAGGGTCAGAAAGGGTCCAGCGTCACATTTACACAACATATGTGGTGCGCAAATAAAATGTTTGCTTTCAAGTTGAACGCATCGACTTAAATGTGCTGAGATAATGTCAGTGTTGCGCTCCCAACTTGCTTTTGGTGCTAATCTAAATGAACAGTTTTGTGTTTCAGGCATGCTGGTATTTTTCTAATCCATCTTTCACAGCAGATCTTTGTCTGGAGACATCAGGCAGCTCAGTGCCCTCTGTGACTTGCATCATCTGCTGCGTGTCACAATGCTGCAGCCGTGATGGGGGTCTGCCCTGCCCCCTGTGTCCACCTGAGGGGGTTACATTTGGCAGCCACCACTCCTCACCTGACAGGCTTCCAGAAAAGAAACCACTTGGCTGCCAGCAGAAATAGCTTCTTTCTATTTGGGGGTCGGCCCCCAGTCAAGATGAGGGAAGCTTGGCTCTTTAAGAGTTGGGCCAATTCCCAGACACACTAGCAGCTCATGCCACGGGGCCCTTTGATTCTGGGCTCTCGATCAGTCACTCTAAATACAGCTCTGTGCTCTTTCCAATGGATAGACAGGGTTTAATTTTTATTAAACAGCTTGATATGCAATGTCTGCTTTACACGCTGCATGATGTGGCTGTGTGTAGTTAAGTGGTAAGAACATGTTGTCAGTCAGTGTTAGGTTGGAGGACGGTCTCTTTAATGGCCAGCCGTACTGATGCTTCAGTGCAATGGCTTCAGTTTTTTGCTTTAAAGGTGAAACAAGAGGGTTAATCAGCGAGTTGATCAGCAGATAAGTAACATTCTCTAATGACAGCTTCTCAGATTGGAGGATTTGTTGCCTTTTGTTTCTGTTTTGACAGTAAACTGAACATCTTTGAGTTGTGTACTGCTGGTTTTAAAACGTGGGCAACGTGCAGATGTCACTCGGGCCCTGGGAAATTGTTATGAACATTTGTCTCCATTTTGTGACATTTTATAAACTGAATGATTAATCGTTGAACTGAGAAAAATGTCAGCTGATTCATCAACAATGAAAATAATCTTTTCTGAACTGCACACAGATCTTACTCACAGTGTGTCTGTGCTGTGTGCTTGTACAGTTTTTTGTGTATCTGTGAGTGCCTACACATTTCCATGCGTGCATATATTCTACATACGTAATGTGCAGTTGAGCGCATCCTTCCCGCAGGTGTGGCTGTTTTCCTTTTGATGAAGGAAAAGCAAACTGATTAGCAGGTCCAGGTAACATCAGAGCAGCAGTTCCCGCCAGTGGCTGTGTGATTAAATCACACGGAGCGAGTCTCAGGGAGCCGAGTAATGAAGGGACCGGCCGGTGGATGCCTTCACACCCTCCTCCCCCCCACTTCCTCCCACTCTTCCTCCATCAAGCAGTACTGGAGCTGAGCCCAAGCCCAGGACAGGAGGTGGGGTGGAGCACGCATATCAACACACACACACACACACACACACACACACACACACACACACACAGACACACACGTAAGCTCTTTGGTTAATGCTTGTTGTTTGTAAATGTTCTCTTCTTCTATGTACAACCAAACTTCATTTAAATATATGGGAGCAGCTGAAGATCTAAACATACATGTTGTCTTTCTTACATTCAGTGTCATGACTCCACAGTACACACACACACACACACACACACACACACACACAAGACAAGTGAAATCTATAAATCAGCCTTTTCACGACAAAATGATGCAACAACAACCACAGGATGCATCCTCTATTCAACCACCCTTGACTGGAGTTTAATACAGCAAAGTAACTCATTTGCACATTTTACTTCCAAGCAGATTTAATAGAGTAACGGCGGAAAACAACAGCTCTGTAAATCAACAGAGCCCAAAAAAAAAGAGAGAGAAAAAAAACAATTCCACAAATCTTACTTTGCTGCCACACCAAATTCCTCAATCAAGCCAAAAATCAGCATTAAAAGCTCTTTAAAATACTGTTGATGGCTTTTGGTTACAGGCAGTCCCCATTCTCATGCCTGGCAATGGTCGTTTATGGCGAGGGACCTAATACAAGATTTCTGTTCTAGTGCAAACACAGTGGCCATGGGCACCAAGGAACAGCTGCCGTATAATTGAATTAACATTCGCCTTCTGCTCCGGCACTCAGCGCTGTGCTGAAAACTCATACACATCCCTCCACGAGCTCCATCAACCTGCCCATGAATATGCATGTTTCTGGTGATAAATATGCGTTCTGTGTCTAATGTTTGTGGAGTTGCCTATGTTGGGGATAAAGAGCTATACACTGACTGTCTTGGGAGGGTGACACGGTATACATCAAGTCCGTTGATCATTTTTAGTGCCACAGGCCCTCTGAGGCCGAGAGCTGTGGTGTTGGAGACGCTTCAGTGTAATCTAAAGTCTGACAGAGACATCTAGTGGATCATTTATTCACATGAGTTCTGTTTATGCACAATAGGCTCTTACAAAATGCATACAGTCTTCTCAAAGCCATAGAATAAAATAGAATAGAATAGACTACAATAGAAATACTGTATTGATCCCCAAGGGGAAATTCAAACTAGTATATTACAAGTTGCAAACAATGATTTGGGAAAACTTTTTTTCCACTTGCAAAGTTTATTTTTCATGTTTATGTTAATTTTTTGAAAGCATGTGTGACAACCACTGTTCCCTCTAAGCTGCGCGCGTGCGCAATTGCGCACTGCTGACACGGTCTCCGCACACAGAAAATCTGCGCTGCGCACAAAAAAAAAATAATCCAACCTAAACTGTAAATAAAATAAACACGTAACAATTCATTCTGTGCTATTTTTCAGTGTGAGTCAGTGAGTGACCGGTGACTGGCTGCTGCAGCCAATGATGCGATTCACATAGTATTTACCATAGACTGTATATAATGGTATTTACGCAGCTAATCGTCCTTATGTGCAGCCACCGTTGTTCTCATAGATATGAATGAGTAGATAGGACACGCCCCTTTGAGCTGCGTGCTACAGCGAGGCTAAGCTAGTGGGAGCAAAGTTTCAGTGCATTCCGTTGATGTAGACGGCGTGAAAACGGAAACAAGTATGCCAGCTCACTGTGCTGCATACAGTTACACACTGCGTCGTACGATTGAGACAAGGAAACTTGGAATGACTTTTCATAGGTAAGAATAGTTTTTGGCTCTTTTTTCATGATGAAATCTTATTGAGAGCTTCCAGTCTATGAGAGCTCACTAGTTAGCCACTAGCAAAACGCTAAGTCGAGCTAGCAGCTTGACAACCAAATACCAGACGATTAATAGTAGCTGTAGTATAGTTGTACAAGCAGTAGCAGTAATACTAAAAGTACAAGCAGCAGTAGTAGTATAAACAGCTGTCAGAGTCGTAGAAGTAGTATCAGCATTTGTAATAGTATTACAAGTTGTAGTAGCAGTGCCAGTATCAGCAGCAGTAGTTCAATCAAATCAATCAAAAATTTATTTGTAGAGCACTTTCCAACAGCATAGAAGAAGACCAAAGTGCTTTCCAGACAGAATAATAAACAAAACAATGCAGTTTTTGATTACTATAAAACCCATAAAAACACAAAACTAAGAAAAGCATAAAACCATAAAAACAGTCTTAAGATTCGAAAGCATGTCTAAATAAATAGGTTTTCAATCTAGACTTAAAAAGCTGCAGGTTGGTAATAACGTGGAACTGGAGTGGGAGTGCATTCCAGAGTCTTGGAGCGGCTACAGCAAAGCATCGATCACCCCACTGCTTATACCGGGACCTGGGCACGTCCAGCACCATCTGCGTGGATGACCGGAGGGCTCTACTGGGGCGGTGGATGGTTAAAAGCTCCAATATGTATAAAGGAGCTAGGCCATGAAGGGCTTTAAAAACAAATGTTAAAATTTTAAACTCATTACGATGATGGACCGGGAGCCAGTGGAGGGCGGAGAGGATGGGGGTGATGTGAGTGTGTCTGGATGTGCAGGTTAACAGACTGGCAGCTGCATTCTGAACCAGTTGTAGTCGACGAAGTGACGATTGTGTGACACCAAACTAGAGAGCATTACAATAATCGATACGAGAACTGATAAAAGCGTGAATGGCCTAGTAGTTAGTGTACTACCACTACTACTAATAGTAGTCACATTGCTATTACTATCACCAATACTACCAATAGTAGTTATAAAGCCTAACTCATATATATCCAGATTACCATCTATGTTCTTCCTCCAAACCCATTTTATGATTGGGATTACAGACAGTTCTTTAGGACTGCTCTCAAATAATTGAAATGTTACTAAACAAGGTTATACTTATCAAATTAAATAGCTCTGGTCTCCAGTATATTGGCGAATTCAGTTCTTTGTACTTAATTTATTAGCATGATTTCTTTTTAATATGTTGTTTACAGACTTAATTACTTCTCTGTCTACTTTTCTTACTCCATGTAGGTTTCCCAGAGACTATGGGTTGAGGAGGAATTGGAAGTTTGTCGGCTTAGACCTGGTGTCATTCCATCAGTGTTAAACTTCCCGGCTCATCTTGGAAGAGTACGTGCCAGAAAGACCACGACCAAGCAGCCTTGAGATCTTAGGCAGCATCTCCCTGAGGTGGGTGTCGACAGTGTTCACAGTCAGGTCTGTGGTAATCCCTTCAAAAAACAAAACAGAAAAAAATCTAGATTATAAATCAACATGTAACCAAAGCACTCTGTGTATAACGCCATAGTATAGGATGTAGTTCAGAAAATGTCAAAGTATAGTATACTTTTCAAGAATAACATAGAATGGCCTGTAGTTCATAGTATAGCATGTTGGCAAGAAAAAAAAACAGATTATTATGTGGTTCAAAAAGCGCAAAATGATAGGATGTTGCCTAAAATTGTCATGTATGATATGTGGTTCAAAAAATGTCATAGTGCAGTATATTGTCAAAATAGTATGTAATTCAACAAAACATCAGAGTATAATATGTCATCTAAAAAATGCCATAGAATAATAATTTCATTGCACAAGTAAAAGTATAGTAACTTTTAAAACTGTTCGAATTCTTATATGTTGCTAAAAAAAAAACAAAAAAATTTTTAAAAAGGTCACAGTAATATGTCAATTAAAAAAAGCCTATAGTATAGCGTGTTGCCCAACAAACATCATAGTATAGCATGTTGCTCTAAAAACGTCACAGTATAGCCTTTAGTCCACAGCTGTCAGTAGGCGAGGAACAACACAAAAACAGTCCAAACGCTGGTTTCCAGAGGGTTAGACGAGAATTTATTTGAAAGAGTAAGTTTACAACAACACAACATGTGAGGGGGTTAAAAACAAATGGGTGTTAGTAAAATAAAAATAAATAAACAGAACTAAAAGTGAACTTCATGTTGACATTGATGGGCATTCCAACCAGGAACAAAGTAAAAGATAATACGAAAAAAACCTCTTCCTGTTCACCTCTTCAAGCCCCAAAACACACCACAGTCCACCCTAAACTAAAACTACCAATGGGTTCCCTGTTTTCCTTTCTGAACAATTCAAAGGTTCCTCTCTATCTCCCTACACATCCACCAACCACTGGAACACATCTCCAAAGTTCTGCCGGGCCACCTCAGCTTCCCCTCAGAAGAAGTGCTGCCACCTGCCAGATGAAGGAGCCTTTTGAGAGGCAGCTGGCATCGTGATTGGACTGTACTTTGGTCTGTTCCAATCCAGCTTCAGGTCCAGAGACGGCAGGCGGGACGAGTCAACGGAGGCCGGGTGGACGAAGACATGCAGCTGAGTACAATCCAGAAAACAACAAAGGAGGAGTGCAGTGACCCAGAGCCAGAACAAACAGAGTAGCATCGTATGTCTCTTAGAAAACATCATAGTATAGCCTTTGGTATGAAAAAACAGCATCATATACATCGTATATTGTACAAATAACAAGTCAAAGCAAAGAGACATACATTGTAGAATTGTAGTAATTGTGGGCTGACTGATTTACTGATTATCAGTATTTTATTTTTTACTGATTTACGGTAATAAATACATTTAAAAATGACGCTACTTTGGCTCTGAATCTTAATCTACCTGTGATCGCTCTGTCTTCTGGAGTGATTTGATTGGTTATACGTCACGAATAAAACTCCTTTAACTTAACATCTGTAAACAAAACAAAAACGTATCAACAAAGTTTTCTGTTAGAGTTTGTGTTCTTCTAAGTTTAACTCCAAGATTTTAAATACTTTCATTTACTGCAAATGAATATCTACTCCAAATGTCTCACTAATAATCATTATCAGCTTTAAAAACCCACAAAACACCCCTCTATACTCGACCACACTTAGTACAGTCCGGTTCCCCCTTCTATAAATCTGCTTGGAATCGTCCACTTCCTGTTTGTCAAAGTGGCCTTCTACCTGGACAGGTTTTGTTGGAGCTCATGCAACAAACATTTTGGGTAACTGCACTTTAATATGGATGGATGACACTGAATTAGAGTCTGTTTTAATGAGACTGAGTTAAGATGTGTAGCTGTCATTAAATAGGAAATTATTTCTCAGAATTCACAGAGAAAAGTCTGAAATGTTTGCTAGGTTAGTGTCCCACATGTACTTTGGCTCAGCTAAAGCTAACTCTCTCCAACTTCTGGATCTCTTGAGTTGCTTGTTGTTAAAATATCTTGCTAGAGGTGCTGAAGCTCAGAAAGTCTGAGATGTTTGTTCAAAATAAGCTCATTCTCAAGTCTTATCTGAACTGTCCTCTTTTGTTTGAACTTTCCCTAAACTTAGGAGTTAATGACAGAGCAGCACATCCAGACTCAGTCTCATTTATGTAGAGATTAAACTTCAGTGTCATTCATTGATGTTAAAGTGCAGTTTTTCAAATGTTTGTTGCACATGCTCCCGACCAAACCAGTCCAGGTGGAAGACGATGTGAAGAGAAAGCTCCAGAGGATGAATATCACACATTTACGTTGGAAATAAATGTCCTTTAGTTAGAAATTGTCATGCAAAAGTTGGATTTCCCTTTAATGATGTTCAAATCTTTGTTGAGTGTTTTGTTGATGTTGGTTTCTAAATGTTTTTTGACACTCGGCCCCAAAGATTAAAACCTTCTATGGCTCACAAGCTGCAACAATTCACACATTATCAACTATCTTTCTGACTAAACTAAGATAAAAAGTGAAAAACTGCCTGATTCCTGCATCATGAATGTAAATCTTGTTGGTTTTTATGACAGTAAACTGAATATATTTGGGTTTGACATTTTATAAACCAAAACAAGAAATGAATTAGTGGAGAAAACATTCAACAGATTAATGGACAAAGAAAATGTGTTTTCCAACATATATGGCTGAATTACTCCAACATTACAAGATACATACAATTTGAATTCAATTTTATTTATATAACGCCAATTACAGGTCAAATTGTCTCAAGATGCTTTATTTTTATATTTTTTTGTCATACTTAAAATATGACAAAGTAAGAAATTTAAAGCTCTTCACTAATCCAATTTATTATTTGTTTTTTAAGAGACTAATTGACAACTAAAATAACTTTCTCCACTAAAACTAATAAACATGAGGTCAAATAGAAGGAACAGTTTTAAATACTGCAGTCCCACAGTGACAAGAATAAAGTTTGTCAAGAAAAACTAAATCTGCTGGTGGATTCCATTGAAGTCCTAATAAATGATAATAAAGTGTGATACTAAAGGTTTGTGGTGCTACAAATGTCAAAGTAAAGATATCAAGTTGAACATCTGGATGGAGGTTGATAAAAGTTGACCTCCCTCCATTTCTCTGGAGTCGACTCCATGGATTTTATGGATGCTGGTTAAAGACCTGCTCTTCTAGTGGTCTTCATTCTAGTCGCTGTAAAAAGTCAGTCCATCCTGGCCGACTTCAACACCTCTTCATGACAACTTGTTCTGCCTCAGACCTGGTGGAAACTCCAGAAACTCGGGAAAACCCGTGGAGACTCGAAGAACTCGTGGAGACTCGAAGAACTCGTCGGGCGGGGGAAGGTGTGGTGGGAGGTGGGGGAGTAGAGGGGGGAGGCCGCCACCCACCTCCCCGCCTACTCTCCGCCCTGACTCCACCCAGACTCCGCCTTGGCTCCAGCCCATGTGGTCACTTCAGAAACTACGATGTCAAAGGGACGACGAATTTATTTATTTTCATCTGATCTGTAGCTCAGTGAGTTAAGGATTTGCCTGTGGAGCTGCAGGTCGCTGGTTCAAGACCAGACCCTTCTTGAATTTTTTGAAAATCCTGACAAAGACAAAGAAAGAAAAAGGCCAGTGGTGGGACTTGAACCTGCGACCTTCCAGTTGGTAGTCTGTCTTCTTATCCCCTGAGCTATTCGCTCAGATACTAATTCTTCTTTTTTTTGCGCATTTATCATCTATTTTTTGTCGTTTTCGAGTTTTTTTTTTAACTCGAGTCTCGACTCGACCGTTTTTCTCAGGAGGCTGGACTTCAGCCTTTGTGCTGGAGGGTGGAACCCTCAGTTCCAAGACTTTCCAAAGCCTCCACTCCTTCCGAGTCCTCAGGACCTGAGCTTTCACACAGTCTGAGGGCTGAAATTTTCTAAGTCCCACAGTAGTTCTCTGTTGGATTGAACTTTCAGACAGTCCAAGGACTGATATCTTCTAAGTTCCTGAGTAGTTCTCTGTTAGTTTGAACCTTCAGACAGTCTGAGGGCTGAACTTTTCTAAGTCCCACAGGAGATTTCTGTTAGATTTAACTTTCAGACAGTCCAAGGACTGATATCTTCTAAGTTCCTGAGTAGTTCTCTGTTAGTTTGAACCTTTCCACAGTCTGAGGACTGAAATCTTAAAAGTTCTTGAGTAGTTCTCTGTTAGTTTGAACTTTCTGGTTAACAGAAGCCTTAAAACTTGTGACCATGAGTCTTGATTTCACATTTAGACCATCCATCTGAGTTCTTCTCAGACCTTCAGCTGTGGGTTTTTTAGAAATCCTCAACAAACTTTGATTCTCTTCACTGAAGAGTAAAGTTTGTGGAGATCAGAAGGTAACATTAGTTTGATCAATGCCTTCAACTACTAGTAGACTTTATCTGGAAAGCAGTTTTCTGAAATGAGTTCTTAGTAAATCTGTCCACAATCAAACCAACAACATAGAAAGAGGAAATGTTTGAAGGAACAACTTGATGTTTTCGTTTCAGACTAGAAAACGCTTTAAGACCTTTTATCTGTTTTTGCTCTTTTTGATCTGTTTAATATAGTTAAACATTAAATACAATTAAATGCTATTAAACAGACAAAATATTGAATTAGATAATTCAACAAGATACAATACATGTCATTATGAAATTAAACAAAATTTTTAAAATACAAATATTAAAAAGTACAGATAAAATATTTTCGACAATTAAACATTTAAAAAATACAATTAAACAAGAAGAATATTAAACATTTAAAAAAATGCAAAACATTTAATTAGATTATTAAACCTTTAAAAAGACAAAACATTTAATTAAAAAATTAAATGTTTAATTAGAAAATTACATCTTAAATTTCTTAAATCTTTTTAATAATAAAACTTTTTAAAAGTTTTATTGTATTAATTTTTTTCCCTTTAATTGCTTTTTGTTATGTAGTTTATTTCTTTAATCTTCTTTTTCAGTCAAGATTTTAACCCCAACCTTAAAAATGAAATAAACCCTTAAATCACAATGAAAATACTTCTGTTGTCATAATCATGAGTTAGTCAATTATTCAGTTTATCAATTCCACTTTATTTGTTTAGCACCTTTTACACAGATGAGAAAACTAAACAAGCAAAGAGGAAAAACTATGATTAAAACTCAAAAACATTTAAAAAAAAAAAAGATTTCACATGGTAATAAAATCTGTTGTGTTCAGGGGATGGAGGGAGTTTATTGAAGTCTTCTTGGGCTCACATGGGAAATCATTTAAAATATAAACTTGATATTCAGTCTAAGGAAACTGCAGAGCAACAGAAGAACCAACAATATCTCCTGTTTTCTCCTTTAATGAGTCGACTCTTCTTGTGCTTTCAGACCAAAGAACTACAGACTCTTCACAACCTGCTCAAACTCTTGGTACAGGACCTCACCACACGGGTCAAGAAGGTTTCCATCTCATTTCTACTCTGAAGCTCACCTTCTCCTGCTCAAACTGCTGACAAATGTTTCTGCTGCTCTAAAGTCTGGTCTCCAGAACTTCCTAAAAACTCTCAAAGTCTCTTCTGCTGCAGGTTGCTTTGTAGAACTGTTCCAGAAAACCTCACTAAACCACATGGAGGGGCCTCAAGATAGTCGTCCAAATGAAACCATACAAAAACCAAACTAGCACAACCCAAATGCTAAAGTCTCCTGCAGCCTACCAGAGAACCTCTGAGAACAGAGAATCAGGACAGGAATTCTTACCTTCTGGACAACCAACATCGGTTCTCAAACAAGAACACAGAATGTGTCTGACCAAAAACCTCTAAAGACTCACTACAGCCAAGATAAAGACACAACTCAGCTGCAGCAAATCCACTAATCACTGCACACACTAGCACCATGTGCTAACTGTGGCTAAAGAACAACATTTACCAAGACAACTATCCAGCACAAAGCCCTAAAACACACCAAGAAACACATTAAAGACGATTTTACTGCTGGAAGCTGCAAGCCAACACCTAAAGAACAAACTAAAGCAACAGATCCAAACCCGGTTCTGTGGTGAAGAGAAGCAGAGGAAATGTTTGTCTGCAGCTAAGTAAAGCAGGAAGACACTGAGCTGCTCAGGTGTTCCTGATAACACCAAGCAGCCACCTGGACAGCCAATAGGAACACAGCTTACTGGAAGTCCAGAGGGCTGGGTTAGTGAAGCAAATTTAATTTAAAGTGGAAGCAGAAAGTTAACAAAGAAAGTTGAAAACCACCTTCTGATACCTGAAACCTCTGAGTTTTCACACAAAGAACACCTGAACATGTCAAACTGGTTCCATAGTAGAACCATCATTGTAAAAACATCATAGTATGGTGTGTTGCTCAAAAAACATTAGGACTCGGCTGTCAGGGGACAAACATGTAAGAAACATGAGAACAGAGAGAACCCAACCAGTAGGTCACAGTTTATCATCCCCCAGTCATCTCCTGAAGTCCATATGGTGAGAGACATCAGTATCTGGTTGTTAATTTACCAGAGGATGCTTATAATCATGCTGATGTGGTCTGTACTCTACAGTATTTTAGTGACTCAATAAATGCCTAAGTTGTTTTTTTTAAATGCTTTTTAGTTTTTAATAAACATTTAACAGCCTATATGTAATCAATAAATGGCCTTTGCCTATCTTAAGAAAAATTCATTCAGAACTCTATGTTAACAGTACTAAATAAATCAATAAATACATGCATAAACACAAAAGTAAGTTAATACATTAACTGTGTTAAGATAAGATTTAGATTTAAAAAAAAGTTGTTTATGTTTTTGCAGAATCCAGTATTGCTCACTGGTTGGTCATTACATTTTGTTAGTTTGATTTCACTGTTAAAAATGATGCCACTTCTTTTCAGACAGAACCTGTGATAATAAAACAATACAAAATGTTTAGTTCCGTGTTAATGAAGCACTTAAAGCTTTAAGTATGGCTAAATGCTTTTTTCAAAATTAAATATATCACTCCTTAGTTGGTAGTGGCCCCAAGTTCAGTAAAGTTGGAAAGATATTCACAGATTCGGATTTCCAGCATCAATAACTCATTAGATATAGGTTGTCAAAACATAAACGGTGCCTCTTTCCCATTGTTGCAAGGCAGACAATGTGCTACAAGCCCAGTTTTATCAAAAGTAGCTGTCTTTCAAGCTACAGGAATAACATTGGTGTCTATGGAGTGAACAGGGTCCGTCTGCAATTTGCAAAACCGCTGCAACAGTAAAGAGAGACAAATATTCAATAACTTCACTCTTATACATTGTAGTGTCACTAAAATCACTGCAGCCTTCAACTGGCTCCTGTTGACAAAGTGTCTTAACAGAAATGTAAATGCTGTAATTTGATTCTTTTAATGAACCATGTAACTTGAATGGATGTGATGCTGGTGTGACCACAGTGCACACGTCTGATGTTGCTCACAGTGGTCCAAGGGACGCTCAGGGAGTTTGTGTGTTTGCTCAGACTCAGGAAAAATTACAGGGAACATTGGTGCCAACCTGGCTATACGGAAGGCACTTGGACAAAGATGATGGAAAGGAGATTATTAAGCAAAATCGAGACATTGAACATAACACAACTCTGAAAAAAGCACAGACTGAATGCATCAGTGTTCTGTGGTGTAAGTCTGTCCTTTCATCCTCCAGGGTTTTATATCTTTAGAAACATAATTCCCACAGCCATGAAATTCTGTGACGACAGACAAAATTGTTTTGAGCTGACTAACATGACTGAATGGCTCCAGCAGAGGCCCATTTTTTAATTATCACTTCTTGAAAATTGAAAAAAAGTGCAAGGTTTTCAAACCACGGTGGTTTTGACGCCCCACAAAGTTTCTAAGAGTGTATTTACATTACTGTTCAAAAATTTGGGGTCACCCAGACAATTTCATGTTTCCTGTGAAAACTCACACTTTTATTCATGTGCTAACATAATTGTACAAGGATTTTCAAATCATCAATTAGTCTTTCAACCCCATTAGCTAACACAATGTAGCATTAGAACACAGGAGTGATGGTTGCTGGAAATGTTCCTCTGTACCCCTATGGAGATATTCCATTAAAAATCAGCCATTTTCAGCTAGAATAGTCATTTACCACATTAACAATGTCTAGACTGGATTTCTGATTCATGTAATGTTATCTTTATTGAAAAAAAGCTATTTTCTTTCAAAGATAAGGACATTTGTAAGTGTCCCCAAATTTTTGAACAGTAGTGTACATGTGGATGCATCCATATTTTCTAGTAAAAATACAGTCTATGATCAACATTTCGTCATCTTCTACAATTCTAAACAATTGTAATATTGTTTACAGTGCAAAGTGTTCACTCAAACTGGTACTGTACTTTTGGTAAGAAAATAAAAATGTTTAATATGGTAATGCTTCATATGAATAATAATTGTGATTTTTTTTGGAGAGTTATAGTAGTATTTGTCTTGTATTAGTTTTGGCTTTTTTCTCTCTTGCTCTCTTTTTAAATTCATTTTTGTTCTTATTTATCAATTTCTATTGATGTTCATACTTAACATCAATAGAATGTGTGGTAACTAAGAGAAAGTTCCAGTGTTTTTGTTATTTTGATATGCCAAAATGATGCTGTGGACTCATTGGTAGGACTAGAACAACAGTTGTGCCCAGCGGTTTATATATTATCATTGTATGTGCCAAGTTACAGGCTGCTTTCATGCTTTCTTCATGTTGAAATTGAACAACATCTGAGGCTTATTTTACCACACTGGAATGAACACTGAACAGACCAGCTGATGATAATTCAACACACATCACAATAAATCTCATGTATATTGGAAGGCATCATGACAAGTGCTGCAACAAGAAATGAAATATGTTATCAACAGTGCAAAAGATGTATCATTCTTCCATGGGTTTACATATCATTTATTTACAGAAAGGAAATCATCAAAGGTCGTTCCAGTGTCTCTGTGGATGGAGGCCACTTGAACAATGTAGCCAGCCCGGCTTACTGGTGCAGAACTTTTCCCCTCACATCCTGCTTCTCTTCATCCTGTCAGTGCTGAATCCAGCCATCAAAAGCCAGCAAAAAAGCTTTTATACTAACTACAGTAAATTCTATATCCAAAAAAAAAACAAAAACAAAAACTGCGCTCCTTGACACAACCATGAAGCCATAACTAACCCAGCTGCAACCAACAGTCATGTCAAAGAATTGAGGATTTTTTTTTTAGCTGAACCTCAGGCTTTGTTGATGCAGAGGAAAGAGGATACAAGTTATAGAAACAAATATGATTGTAAGTCAAAAAATATCTACAGGATGTAGAGTCACCAGTTCTTCAGTGTTGGTAACATCTGGTGCTCCTTGGAAAATGCTGTACATCCCATTTTTGTAATAATTGTAGAAAAAATAGTCCATAAAAGTCAACATTGTTTTCGATATGATTATTGCCATTATAAATTTTTTCTACTGCACAGGTGACATTTTTGAGTTCTCTGTTCTTCTAGTCAAAATTGTGTTTCCATCAGGGTGCAGGACTTTATTTTGCAGAGAAAATGAGTCCACTGTGAGTAAAAATGTACAAAGACACAAACTGTTTGGCGCTCAGAGGGATAAAATGACAATTGATAAAAAAATTTAATTTGTCATTAAAATGTAAATTTTGCATTTGAGCACTAAAACATATCAAAGGATAAACTGCACAACTCAATTTGCAGAAATGCATTTTTAAAATGCCTTTTCGGTTGTAATATAAATGTCAAGCATCAGCACTCCTTCTCTGACCACATTCACTCGTATTATGCGACCGAACAGTGATCAAAATGTGGAAGCATTCTGTAGCACAAAGAAAAATACAAGAGACAGTGTATGTTCCCAACACATTCCTTCATGTTAGTGTAATCACATGATCAGCCAGTCAAATGAATGCAGGTTTCAATTATTCTCTCATTGCCTTCATTCCAAGTCCAAGCACAAAATAGCTTCATCAAAATTAACAAATGAACTCTCAAACAGCTTTCAGAGGGTCTAATTAGCTTCAGAGCACCACCAGGCCTCTGGTGTCCCAGGTTTGCACTGACAACACACCTGTCGGACAGAAACATCAGGTGAACAAATGAGGGCTGAACCAACCACCACAGGACTGTCACACACGCCCCACAACATCAATCACGACAGTTTTAAAACATCTCTCAGTCATTTAGTTCATGGAGAAAGGTGATTCACTAGAAGAGGCAGATTATTATTATTTTTTTGAAAGTGAACAATTTGGTGATAATCTGAGAACTTCTGCTTGTTTCGGCTTGTCAGACTGATGAAGCCTCATAAACTAAAGCGTGCATTTTTTTTGCACGGAGCAAGAAATGCAGATTTTGTCCCCAACTGCTAATACTGAGATTACATTATGTCCTGTTTTAATGACCAGCATAAACAGCTGTATTGATTGCAGCAGAAAAATCCCGATTCAAGGTTTATATGAAGTCCTAACTTATTTTCTGCTTATTTACTGCAGCTTTAGACACAGTATCTTTTTGTTAAAGACATCCTCTGCTGAAAATTAAGTTTATTATTGTTTTTATTCATTTTTTTTTGACCTTATCAGTGTTTATATGCTAGAGGATATGTCATGAGTGAAATAAGCAGCCAAAAACGTGGCTGAGCTTTCTACCTTGAAGCTGCAGTGTAACAATGCAAACAAACAAAGGTCTCAAAAACCTATTCTGACTTCTGAGGTTTTTCTAGTGCGCTTCCTGATGTGGTTACAACTAGGAGTACCGATTCACCAGTGACTGCACCTTCCAGATACAGGAGTCTTTATATTACAATCACTGAGACACATTCACTGCATTCAGATGATTTCAATCTCATGAAGTTTTAGGAGAAAAGGCCTTCTGATTGTATGACTTCCAGCACCAAGTGGCGGAACTTGTGTTGAATTAGGTGAATAACTTTAAAGGGAGTGGAAACTTATAAAATCATTGTTATATATTTTCAAGTGATTTACATTATTTTGTGAAAATATGTTTTTTTGACATGAAATACTCTTTTGGTAAATCCTCTGTAACCCTTGGATGCATAAGTGGGTCAAAAATGCCCTGGTGAGGTCGTTTTCTTGCAATGTATTTGGAATGAAAAGTTTTTACCAGTTAATTTTCCAGCTATACCTCAAAAAAATAAATTTGATATCCTTCCATTTAAATTTTTTAATTATTTCTTATGCTTTTAAAGAAACTGTGATATTTGTATTACTACCCCAAGCTCTTTATCACTGATAATATCAGACAAGGGGTGATGCAGTGAACAAACCTGGAGGGACAGAGAGCAGCAACAGCTGGAGGAAAAGAGTGGAAAAATGTTGACATTCTTCTATTGCTTCTGTGTAGTATTTTTCTTTTTCAATTATCACAGTGTTCAAAATCTGTTATAAAGTGAAAAACAAACATATTTCAAATGTGAATTCCTTCTTGTGTGGACAAAAATATGCAAACAATAATATAAATGATTACTCCTAACCAGAATGGCGTAGAAACACATTGATTCTTATACGGGTCATTTCTGACCCACTTATGGAAGAGTGTAGTGTCCTTTCACTTGTGCATCTAATGGTTAAAACAGTGAATACTTTTATGAGGACTGTACTGATGAGAAGAAGAAGAAGCAGAAATGAAGACAGGCAGACATGATCTGAGCCCTTTGAATCCAGATTTATTGATACGGCTGTGCAGTCACAGAGCATGGTGGCACACACGGCCGCCTGGCCGGCACGGGACAGTGACACACACACACACACACACACACGCATGCACACACACGCACACATGCACACACACACACACACACGCACACACACGCACACACACGCATGCACATACATGCACACACAGGCACACACACGCACACACACACTCTCACTCTCAGTCATTCTGTCTATTCAGGGATATAGTGGAAGGTAAAATAAGGCGGCTATTAATTTGCTTGTCCACCTCACTGTTTCTTTTTTTTTTTTTTAAAGTTTTACCCACATAATATGTCTGCTGCTGTTTTATATGAGCAGACATATCAGCCTGATGGGGTATTTAAAACATACAGCTGGATCTAAAATTAATTGTTCACCCAGCTTTATATGCTCCACTGCATCACTTTTTGATTCTTTCTCACAGTCACCTCATCGCACTCTCACAGACAGAGCAGATCACAGTGAGGAGATCAGAAATGCACATTGATTTTTGTGGTTTCACACACAGACACACACACACAGACACTCACTCACTCACACTCGCTTTACATCCATCTAACCTCAGTCACTAAAACAGTTTGAGATCAGTCATTATATGGTGATTCAGACTAAACAAGGAAACAAAGCATCAAACAAACAACATAGAATCTGTTTCATAGTAACCGTTACAAAACACCATGTTTAGAAGTCTTTACATGTCGTGAATATAGCTATGCTTCTTATGGTTGGTATAAATTCCTGTTAGATATTCATACAGTAGGCTAACACAGTAGCAAGTGGAAAGTAGAGCAAACTACGAGACTGTACATGTGTTGGTCCCTTGGTACAGAAAATAGATCCTGCTTTACCAAGTGTCAGGCAGCCTGTTTTGAGGATGCAGTAAGTTTTAAATGCAATTAGCTAAGATTGTTACACTTTATAGTTCGGAGTTTTGAGCGACTTGATTTTTTCTGACTTCAGAGCTGGTGAAGGAAAACATATCGAATGGACACACAGACGAGAGGCAAAATAAAAAAGGAAAAACTCTTCCTACACGTTGAAGATGTACTTTTTGGAGAATCCATCCTCTGAGTGAAAAAAATAAGGACCGAACAGTACATAGAGCAAAAAACATACACTATACAGCACAAAACAACTACAAAATAGATCTTCCTGAAGGAAAAAGAGCAAAATATACCATTAAAAATACTATACTTCTGCAACATCAAACTGCTGACTTTACAGACTCTCCAACAGTGTCTCTATAGACTCTTCAGTGTGAAACATTGTTGGAAGATATTAACGGGTTTCTTCGACTGTACCTGGAACAGCACAGCTTCAAATGACATCACAAAATTGGTTTTCCTACGAGTGAACGGTGTGAAATGGAAAGTACAGATAGAGGCACGCATTCAGTCAGCAGGCTTAATAACCACTGACTGTATATTTTAGGTAGAAAGTAGCATGTGGTTACATTGTATGAAAAACTGCTATATCCCTTTATGGTGTGAATGTTCGTATTACAGTAATTTAAAAAAAGGGAACAAAATGTTATGAGAATTCCTACAATTTGACATGATCTGGTGGAGTGTACCCTCTTCAAATCCCTCATATACTATTATATATATATATATATATATATATATATATATATATATATATATATATATATACACATATATATATAAAATCCATTTACACATATATAGCGTATTTTACCGTATAATATACCAAGGATTTGATCTTGGCACAATAAATATTGTAATTTTCATACCAAAGAACACAAGGAAAGCAAAACAAAAGCGCACAGTTTGAGGAAAAACAACTCCATCGTTTTGCAAATACTGCCGAAATGCTTCTTTTCTTTTCTTCTGATTACACATATTAAGTATATAGTAAAAGCTGAACCAGCATCGCAGGGGTTCAATATGTTACATATGCACAGTAAGCAATATTTGCATAATCTATTCACAACATTACAAGCCTTAAAAACCTGGCAAACAACCGAGAAGCAGATACAGTTTGGACTCGTAGCCTCACAGAAGCATGATGGACTCGGCTGGCTAATAATCGTACGAGCACACTGTAAACACGTTGATTAAACATTACACCAACAACCTAGAAGGTGAAGCTGCTGTAAAAGAACTGCACAGCAAAAGAAAAAAAAATACACATCGGATATTTCTCTAACGACAATGTTGATTCTTTGCTACAGCTCAAATACACATAAGAAGGCATCGAGAAGAAGACGTACAGTGTGAGGATATTAGACACATCTAGTGCATGATTCATACAGGAGAAGACAATGCAAAACTTTGAAAAAACAGTAAACAAAGAGATATTATATGGTACAAAAACGTGAACACATTTGTGAGTGTGATATGTCTGAGATGCAAAAGCTGCATTCTAATTTTTGGACATTTTTCCACTACAGCTATCTTACACTAGATCCAAAATTGTGGATTGTGGATAGATTTCTACTCCTCTTCAGATACACACATATACAAATGTTGAATATATACAGTAAAGAAGACAAAAACACACACACACACAAAAACCCCAATATGTACCTGGCTACAAGGAACACAATCGCATTAGAATTGCACAGTGTGTGAGGAAAGCACAGAGAAAGTAAACAGGAGAAAAACGAGCCACAACTGGTGGTAAAGACATGGTTTTGTAGAAAACCTCCGCGAACATAGGATGTTCTCATCAGGAGCTCCCAAAGCACAAGGAAAACTTTTCTATCCAAGACTGTGTTTGCTTAAGTAGTAAATTTAACCCCAGCGTGTCAGTATATCCGGATGTGCATCTATTCTGTATTTCACACAAATCTGCATTTATGTACTCATGTGTCATAATAAATTTCTGCAACACAAAAACATTTTGTCTTTCAGCTCACCAGACTAATAAATCTAACTGAGAGTTGCACAGGGGGAAAGGTAGTACTTATACAAAAGCTACTCTGTGGTTGATTTAAACATACAACTAACAATATCTGCAGTCGATCAAAGCCTCGTCTTTACCTCCCTGGCTGCCATTTTAAGGTCATTATATTGTCTCTATCAGTGAGCAGGAAGGGAGGAGTAATGCACATGGCTCTGCATACAAGAGCCTGGAAGTATAAACATGGTAAAAACAAAAGTAAAAACAGAAGGAAGCAAAGGTGTCAGTTTCTTGATGTCCTGTAGAGGGCGACACAGTCCAACCAATGAGCCTCCCTCTAATGGGGGTGTCTAAGGTGTTCCATACAGGTTGTAAAAGCAGGTTCAGGTGGACAGAATTGCAGCAACAGTTCCAACAGAGTAGCCATGATACTCCCCAGCTCGCTCATTCCATCACTACTTCTGCTTTGGGAAAACAGGAAAAGAATCCAATAATAAATTAGCACACTGTATATTCTCTGATCAAGTACTTAAATGTTTCCCACAATTAATAAACTGTCTTATTTTGATTTTAAACTCCAAGCAGTGTCTCTGTGTTTTTTGCTCCTGCCATGTTTTTACTCATTTTTCACTGCAATAGTCCTACAGTTTTGAACCAATATTTACATACACTTGTAAAGGCTGAATATTCTATGAAATGATTGAAGCACATGGGTCTTTGTCACAAAAACAATCATGAAACAAACATCATCAAACAAGCACCAGTTCCATTGCCAGCAAAACATCTCCAGAGAATAATACTGCCACCACCATGCTTGACATTAGGTCTGGTGTTCTTGGAGTTCAAGGTTTCACTTTGTCATCTCCAAGCATATTGCTGGTCATCGTGACCAAATAGCTCAATTTCAGTTTCATTTGACCACAGAACTGTGCCCAAGAAGGCCTTTTCTCCTAAAACTTCAGTTGAGTTTTAAGGTGCATTTTGTAGAAGAAGGGTTGCCTTTTTGCATAGCAACCTCTCAGACCATGCTGATGTAAAACACACTTGACTGTGGACACTGAGCTGTGTTCCAGGAGCTTCTAATTCATTGCAGACCTGGTCTTTGGTGACTCTTGGTTGACTCTTGACCATTCTGACCAATTGTCTCTAAGCAGCAGGTGATAGTTTGCATTTTTTTTTTCTTGATCGTGACACAACTGTACCATGCACTTCACATTTACAAACAATTGTTTGTAGAGTTGATCTTGGGATCTGACACATTTTCAAAAAGGCTCCAAGTGACTTTCCTGACTTAAGTCAGCAATTTGCCTTTTCAGATCTCTACTCAGCTCCTTAACCTTTCCCATTTTATTGTTTGCAGCTGAGTTTAACAAGTGTATCAAATGGGCCCTATTTAAGTTGGCTCAGAGAAGTCAGCAGCTGTAGTCAATTTTAATCATTCACAAGAAGTTAAGAGGTCAACTTTCTACACAACAAACTTTGAACATTACTAAAACTGATAACTCAACTTGCTGTATGTCTATTTTTGACGCAGTAGATTTTTCACATATTTCCAAAAGACCTCCGCATCAAGGAGCACAGAATTTCTTATTTTTTACAGAATCTTGTTAATGCAAAGGAGAAACATGGAAAAACAAAATTACTTTGTTTTTACAGTTTTTTTAACTGTGATAATTTTTTAAAGTTTGGCAATATTTTGTTTTAAAGATAATATGTCTTTGAAACCCGTCGGCAAGTTTGGGGGTTCAGAGGGGTTTAAAGAGATGTAGGGAAAGTAGAGGACAACACTGGTTTCACAGATATTTCAGGTAAAACCCACCATCGACTTCTTTGTTCTTGTTTTCTTCCCCTTCTGGAGATTCAGCCCCTTCTGATAACTCTCCTGTCAAACCAGAACAGCTGCATCATTTGTCAGGCTGCCTTGACTGGTACACTTAAAGGCAGCAAACATACACAAGTCATGAAGCTCTTGAAGCTTTTGACATTCAACGTGGTTTACAACCAGAGAATTTTATTTTCTCAGTGTAACAGATGATGATATGAAGCGATGAAACAACTCCCTACAAAAAAAGCAAAGGAGACCTAGCCCATATTAGGCACATGGTTTTAAAGTTCTGGCCGATCATTGTATATTTCATATGAAAAAAATGTAAAAGATGATGTGTGAAAACATGAAGTTACACATTAAAAAAACAAAAATAGGAAATTTAGATGTAAATGGGATTAAGTATGACTTGAGGAAAATTTATAGTGTTTTTTTTTTTAATAGTTTTTTAAATTTGTGCTTTTTACTCCGCCAAGGAACGCAGAGGAGTTATGTGACGATCAACGTACGTTTGTCTGTCTGTCTGTTGGCAACATTCTCAAAAATGGACTAACAGATTTGAATAAAATTTTCAAGGAAGGTCAGAAATGACACAAGGACCAAGTGACTAGATTTTGGCAGTGATGTAGCTTATAGTCTGGATCCACGGATTTGTTAAAGATTTCTGTGAGATAGCAGCACGGCATCACCATAACTATGACAACAAGTGAACTCTACATCAGCTGCCTGCTGATGATCACATGATTACGATCTGACTACAAATCCACCGCTACGGACTTATCAGGACTTATCCGTCGGAAATGATACAATGACTGAGCACCCTTGGCGGAGTACTGCACTCTGACTGCTTTTCACGTTTATTTCTGCATTAATTCAAAATATTAAAAAAATGCTCTTCTTTAAAAAAAATCTGACGACGTCATCTTTTGCTTTAGGACTCACAACAGGCATCTTCTTTTACTACTTTCTGACTCTGAAGCACTTAATGGAGAAAATTATTGATGTATTATTTGATAACAGAAGTAAGTTGCAATCTTATTTGAAATAATAGGCTTATCTAGTCGTGGCTTAACAAATATTTTGTACAAATGTGAATTGCCTACTCTGAGGTGACATCATTTACCAGGTGAGCTGGTTGGGAAGGTTGGAAAATGATGTAAGTCTAAATTGTTGAACTAATGTGGCAGGATAATAGGAACATTAGTAAAGTTCAATGTGGCTTTGATGATCACATAGGATTACTTTGCATGTCAGTATACTGTATTTATGCATAGCACATGCAGAGAAATAGCCATATGTCACATCTCTTAAAAACAGGCCATGCTGTGGGATTATATGGTTAAAAGGATGTACCGTTCTGCAGTGGGGAATTCTTGTGCGTGGCGCCCCCAGGTTGTGCTCCCTGCTCTGTTCCCCCTCTGTTACCATCTGGTGATCTGCTGACCTCTGTTGACTCGGGTGCCTCCCCCTCCAGGTTGTCCTCCTTTGGTTCAGGCTGTTCGGGTTCTGTGTGGACCTCCTGGGGCTCCATAACTTCTTCCTGCTGTGCTTGCTCCTCTGCTTCCTTTTTAGCTCTCTCCTCCGCCTCTGAGGTCACATGGAGCATAGAGGCAGTTGAACAAGTCTGACAGTATGTGTTCATGTGTGTGTTCATAATTTGCTACTTTAAGTTGGCTCAGCATGTGGTTTGTTTGGCTTCAGACTTGATATTTGGCAAACATTTTAAACTGCATTGAAACTTAGATCAACGTTAACAGTTTTTGGCCATTGGGTGTCAGCTGAAACAAGCTATAAACACATTTTGGCCTTCAAGTTGGCATAATAAAGTTATTAGCACACAGTCGGTCATTTACACATCCAGGAGTTTCACAGAGACATTGTGGTTATTACATGATAAATCTAAAACCAACATTAACTGTCATTTTGCTCTGGTTTTGGTCTCCACCAACCAAAACAGTGAAATACTTTGCTACATTCACCAGATAGTTCCAAACTTATTCTTTTTGTTTTTTGAAAAACAAAAACAATATGCAGAAAAACACTAAAACACAGTAAAACTTTAGTGATATTTCTTTTCAGGTTCATCGCTAAGAGAGACACATTTTACATGCAAACACCAGTGTTCAAGAAAATATATCTATTATAGCTGCAAAATATCCACTATTTACACTATGCAAAAAATGTGACAAAATCAGTTGCTGAGCATCTAATCTAATTTTTGCCTGTTGAGAATTTATTAAAAGTAAAACGCTGCACTCAGTGCGATCTCTTTTTGTTCAGCTGTCCAATCACATCAATGGGTGGGACAAATCCTACAGCCAATCTACTGTCACATTCTACTCACCCAAGTGCAGAACAACAACTGAAGAAAATTGAAGAAGTTATTACTGCTGCTCTCTGAGTGTCCATGTCAGTACCAGATGACATCCCACATTATTGATAGCCTATATAAAGTAATGCTTAAAGGTACATTTCGTTCACCATGGGTCTACCAGCAGCTCATCAGTCATTTCAGTCAGTAATAACACATTACTTTCACGAATATTACGTATCATAGCAACCAAAGAGTCTCAGCTGAAATAACGCTGCACCACCAAAGGGCTCTAAATGCTCCCAGCCGGGTGTTTTCAGCCGGCAAAAAATGCTTTAGTGGACACACATCCTAACAGTTATTTAGTATTCCTTAGACAGACTGTAAAACGAGACTTGGGCAAAACATTTGTGTTGACAGATTGTGAGAAAATCCCTTTGGTTGGTGTTTATTCTGTTGACCTGGTTATAAATATTAATTTCGTACTTGCGAGTTATCCAAGTCTGCAGTCAATAATTAATCCCCAAATGCTCCATCAACTCTCCAATTGCAGATGTTAATAAACTATTAATATTTAATTAACTTATGAGCTATCTGACGAGTGCCAGGCAGGAGGAAGAAGAATATCAATGTAGCGATGTCAACGTTCTTTGTAAGGACTTCCGACTGATACATAAAGCACAAGTAAATCATCTATTAACATTTAATAACGCTTGTTATTTATAGCTAACAAACCATTTGTGTTATGTGCCCTATGAGAAAGTTGTGTCAACTTGATTCACTGCATCAGCAGTGGTGGATTTTATATAATCAATCAAAACAGATTATTTTCCCACAAATACCAAACTTATACAGGTCAGCTGCAATCCTCCTGTGTATAAGCTAAGAGCAGTGCAGACGTGAAGAGTATTGTAGGATTATAAACCCACTTTCTCCACTGTTCAGACAGATTCCAGTTCCATCACGGCCCAGGTTTTACCAGTTTTACAGGATGTACTGTACCTTTAGCAGCATGGGCTTTCCACCTCTCTCTGTTCTGATACACCTCTTCATTCCACAACGCCTTGAAGTTCTTCATGTCCACTGTCAGCAGAGAGCTTTGGCCTGATGAGCTGCTGTCAGAGCCCATGCTCTTGACACTGTGCCTCTTGGCTTCATCTGAGCTAATACTGTTCAGACTGGACAGATAGAAAAAAAAATAAAGGCGTTAAAACAAGACCGATACTCTGCATTCATGGAAGCAGCTCAGTGAGGCTGAACTTCGGCACAGCAGTGCTTTAAGCTGAGTACAAACATTAGCATGCAGATCCTTTTGACCATGTTCACCGTGGACCTGTAACAATCTCCACCCTAAGACTGAAACTAAACCCTCACAGATTCAATAGCTATACACCTTGAGTGTGTCAGTTCATAAGGGATTGAATGGTATAAAAAGAGAAATGGGATACACTGTCATTTTAGTTTTAGCTAACTACCAAAAGTCAAGAAAGTGATGTTGTGTAAATCTTTACAGACGATTGACTGCAATTACTGTAAGTACAAATGTGCAGTAAATAACCACACCAGCAAGCAGCTAGATACTGCCTCCTACAAATAAACCCCCTCGCCAAAATCCTCAATACACCATCCATGCTCTGTTTGTGTACATTCTGTGTGGGGCAGGACAACCATTTTTATACATCACGAATTTTGCTATGACCTATGGGTAATTCTCTCAGACAAGTCTGCAGATATGTGGACTGACAGAAATAGTGTCAGACTTAGAAAAATCCCTGTTCTGGAGGGGCTATTTAGGAGGTTTCTAATAAAGGACACTGTCAGTTTGCATTTGATGAATTTAAAATACAGGGATTTTAAAATTTGGCCCATAGTAGGCTCTAAAAGTAAGTATATGTCAGCATCTGCAGCATCAATTGAGACCATTCCTTCTTTAACAATGTCCCCCAGATTAGAAAATCAGTTAGTTTTAAAAGTCCTACATTCCAGGTTTAAAGCCAAGGGGGACCTTGCTTTTACTTTTTTAGTATCAGAACAAGTTCCACCTTACTAGCAAAACACCTGAGTCAGTGCCTCATCTTAAAGAGCTTTAAAAATCCATCTGTATAATATTTTATAATGTTTTCTCTAATGTTTTATTGCTGCCTTTGAATCGTTGCTCAGTTTGGACCAAACTTGTGGACTAACTGACAGATGACAAAGGTAAGCTTTCAGGTACAGCTAAAAAAAGTTAGAATGAAAGACAGCTGGATAAAGAGAGGCAGACGTAGATACAGATGACTAAAAAGAGCTAAACATGCTGTGAGAGAACAGCCAAAGGAAGCCCATAAGCACACAGGTGTGTATGCAGACAAGAAGACTGCACAACCGGCAACACTGTCTGAGATTTCCACTCTGTTAGCTTCAACTGGAGGCCCACTGAGTGATGCTAATGACTGCCGTTAAGGAGAACAGGGAGGCTGATATTGATGTGCAGGTGCAAGAGAGCCAGACTCCCCAAGCACTGCTTTGTTTTCCAGTAAGACTGCTTTACAAGACACCAAGTTTAAATCAATAACAGAATCAAAGTTTTTAAATGATCTCTATCTGGATAGTTTAAGTTTTACTAACACAATGGTAACTGGAATGTACATTTTTATTTGGGTGCTTTCAAAGGCTTGCACACACCCGATTCAGTGCGAGGCCAGAGGAAAAGTATTGAACCAATTCATTAAATCAGTAGATGACAGACAAAACCACTTCCTTTTGTATCTCAGGAGGTTATTGTTTATGCCAGTCCAGCACCAAGGCCCATTCTTGATCAGGGACAGTGAGGTGAACTTGACTAGCATTTCTAAAATGTCAATTTCAAGGTGTGTGCCTCTGCCTGATGAAAAGTGAAGACATTTCCACGCACAGAAATGGATTACTCATGGGAGACCCATCTGCTGTTCTCAATACTTCCATTAGATATGCTGCTATTGCAGAGGAGCTGTTGAGGTTTAATCATGTAATTGAGGGAGCAGTTACTCAGAAAGGTATGATAGGTGAAAGGTAGAAAGCGGTAAATTTTTCATCTTTGATTAACCAGGCTGGATGATTAAAATCTAGTCTGATTTACATATAGTCACCCACTTCCATCTGCTCATTTCAGCTACTGAGCAGCATATAAAAGTCCAAACTTTTCATCAATCAGAGAAAGTGCTGCAGCTCACCTCGAGCGTCTAAAGCCGGCAAATCCTGAATGGGAGGCCTCATCGATGAGCGGTGTGACGATACGCTCCATCATGTCTGTCAGCACAGTGAAGGTGGGCACCACAATGAAGTCTATGAACCCTGGAGACAAAGGTATCACAGAGATAATGTTGGTATGTCTATTGTCACATTCTTCACTCAAGCGTTAGGAAATGTTAAATGAACAAAAGAGCCTATGGATAAAGGTACTCTACCTGAACAACCTTACAAGAACATAACTGCACAAGGGTTTTCTAATCATCAATGAGCCTTTCAACACCATTAGCTAACACAATGTAGCATTAGAACACAGGAGTGATGGTTGCTGGAAATGTTCCTCTGTACCTCTATGTAGATATTCCATTAAAAATCAGTCATTTCCAGCTAGAATAGTCATTTACCACATTAACAATGTCTAGACTGTATTTCTGATTCATTTAATGTTATCTTCATTGAAAAACACTGTTTTTCTTTCAAAAACAACATTTCTGAGTGACCTCAAACTTTTGAACAGTAGTGTATTTTTGTGGAAAAAGGAAGTACACCCTTGACCTCACAAGCTAGTATTGCCTCCTTCAGCAGAAATAACTTATAATAGTTGTTATTGTCTGATACAGTTTGCTGACATTTATTTGACTGGTCTTTTGAATGCAAAATTCCTTCAGTTTCCAAATGTTTCTCGGAAAACCTCATCCTGAAGCTGAACTACAGTTAGGCAGGTGGTGTATGTGAGGGTGGAGAAGCCTCTCACCGATCTGGGACTGTGCCACCATTGTGGATTTCCGGTCACAGAGTGGAGAGAATGGCAGCCCAAGCTCAGCTTCTTTGTCCCCCTGGAAACACAACAATTTCCTCAGTTAAAATCATTAAGCCTTGGTTTCTGAGAAAATACACCATTCAGACATACTCACACCTCCCTGTACAGACTCATAAACGCACACTTATCACTGCACAGCACATGCTCACACTTCTATAAACAGACTTTTGATTTGCCTCAGCCCCGCCCAGAGTGCTTTTGGGCCACAAATGTGTTTCATTTTCTCTTTTGATTTGTCACAAACAGATGAGATGTGGAGTCGGAAGGCAATGTTCTTTGGAACAGCTATTTATTGGCAATTCGTATCCCGAGAGAATAAAGTCTCGTGAAGGCAGCCACAATAACAACAGCAATGATAATGAGAACAATGTGGATTAATAATGAAAGAGATGAAAGAAATGTGGCACAATTTAAATGTCTGTCCTTCCTCATGACACTTACAAATACACAATTTATATAGCCAAATGCACTGTTTTATCAAAGAGGTCACATTTTACATTTTAATCATCCAGGATGCTTGCCATTGTTCTTTGGAAGGCACCGTTGTGCCAATGCAACATATTAAAACAACATTTCACAAATATCATCATTAGACTATTCTTATTGTGCCACTGCAACTGAAGTGAACTTGTGAAAGTAACTGGGACTGAATCGAAAGAAGAAATAGCTTTTGTTGACACAGCAGCCAGCAACAAATACAGTCCTAAACACCAGCAGCACACAAACAACTACAGAAAATAGGTAAAATGACTGTACTGCACCTCAATATGTGTTTCATCTTTTAGCAATCATAAGAAATTCTAGAAAAATGCATCATCCCAGACGACACAGCTGCTCCAATACAGCGAGTATATCCACATAGCAGGAAAAGCGCAGGTGTACTTCTGAGGTCAAGGCATGAATGTCAGTATCAGCTTTTAAGCCAGTATAGCTGAAAGGTCTTTAAAGTGCTCAGAAAAAAATAAAGTTGAACATCTAAAATTCCATGGCAACTGGGCAAACTCCATCTGCTAAAGAGGACCATGTCAACCTACACGCTTATATTTTTCTCAAATACTGTATTCAAACTTTAAAAAATTAAACAGCTATAATTTAAATGTCTTAGTTTAAGGTCCCAGTTAGGGTTGTTAATTATTAACTACTATTGATTAGCAGCCTAACTAATTAGTGGCCAATAATAATTTCATTGATTAAAATATCTGAGCATGGGCCATGTACATGTATAGACAAAAATGCATTGTAGATTTGCTGTAGTAGCACAAACGTGTCACCAGGTGGAGCCTCGTACTGTGTGATGAAATGGAGTTACAGGTGTGTTTGCTGATTCCTGCTAACTGTGGCCGTCATGTTGCAACATTCAAAGCAAAGTAAGGAAATGTATCGGCAACGCTCAGTTTTGAATATAAATACATTTCTGAGGTGCCATTGACAGATTTCCTAACTGATAAAGTTGCGACGACAGTATTTGTGGACATCTGTTCCAGCTGAGCAGCTGTTTCCAGCAGCTGGACAGACTTTAATACAGTGAACAAGTGACTCCATCGTGTAGATCAAGTATGAGGATTATTCTGGTATCAAACCACTGTGAAGAGATTAATAATGTTGCAGTTTGTTTAATTTAGCCCCTTTGCTCGGTTATATACTTTAGATTTAGTTTCACAGTCAGCTTAGTCTCTTGACCAAAAACATCACGCAGTCTACTGGAAATCTCAGAGTTGTTTTTGATGCCGATCTCTCTTCTGATGTTCAAGTGAAAATTTTTGTCTATTCATGCTTCTTTCATCTGAAACAAATCTCCAAAATTAGATGATTCCTGGCTGACACTGACTTGCATAAAACTATAGATGTATTTACTATTTTTCACCTCCTTTACTGCAGTAAATATGATAACTTACTTCAGTACATGCCAAGTTACTCTGGCCACCTGTAAAAATCTGCATTGATTTTAATATTCTATTAATGCCTTTAAAAGCTTGAGAAAAAGGGTAATTGGGCCTTTGTCCTTGGAGCTCCCACATTGTATAACAGTCTATCTATTGCATGAGACTGGCAACACCTTTAGTGTCCTTAAACCTAATGAGAAAAGTTCCTTTGTGACTGGTTGATATATGGGTGTCTTTCATGATCTTTTTCATTTCCCTTCTGTTTTATGATTTGATTGCTTTTATGAGCTTGTTTTGTGATCTCAGTTTTTATGATCTCTGGCTGTTTTTAGTAACTTTGTTTATTTTTCACTTATTTCTTTTTATGTTTTTAGTCTTTTAATTTATTTTTGCTTTTATTTAGCACTTGATAAAAAAAATGCTATGTCGAAAACAATGCTGTGGAATTGTTTTGTCAAAAACATTTTATTTTAGTGTTCCTGGAGTTTTTCTGTTGTTTACTGGGACAGCCAAATGAAAAAAATCTTTTATGTTATTTTTACCTTCCTTACACAAATCTTGAGTTTCTGCTAAATTTCTTTCTTTACAGCCAATGTTTCCACCTTATGTCATTTTGAAGGTTGTACTGAATTTGTATTGCATTATACCAGGAATTTCAAACTCATGGAGGCAACTGAGATACTGAATTAAATCTGAACTTACAAGAATGATACATGTGTTTTTAGATTCAATGTGACTTGATTTTTCAGAAGATATGATTACTGGTAATGTCAATGTCGAAACTGAACATCAGCAGACTTAAAGGGTCTAAAAAACAAACACAGCTCAAACAGCTGATTGACTAATTCCATCGTGGTGAGATTACATTATATTACATCCCCTGAAACCCCAAATTTCTTGGCAAAGTATTTCCAAATTTAACAGCAGGCTCATTCAACAAAATAACAATAACTGAACTAGCATTAATTGGAACAAAATACAATAAAATTAATACAGTTCTCTCCATTTTGTCCCCTACATTCTACAAAAAGGTTCCAATATTTAGTCCACAACCACGAATACAAAGAAGACAAACAGATTTATCACAGCAGTGCTGTATCGGACTGGATTAATTATATCTATGACTATCTAATTAAAGAAGTTGAATGTATATTGCAGCCATGTGTATGTGGTCAGCTAGAAAGTACGCCATGTTCTTTCTGAATGCATATAAACCAAACATGCACTGAAGCTTACACTGGACCTGCATCATCCCATGCGTCATTGTGACCTGTCAGGTGATTCTACTCACCTGTCTGAAGAACTCCTCTAGCAGGGAGGTGGTCCAGCGGTGGTGGAGGTCCCAACTTTTGGCCGGGTGGCTGATGTCTGCTGTGTGCAGCAGCAGGGACAGGGCTTTGGGTTTGTCAATGCTAAGACAGAAAACAGGCATACAATTTTAAAAACTGGAGTATGCCAGAGGGTGTTAAGCATCTGCTGTTAACAAACACTAGGTTTAGTTACTTAATGAACTTAACATCTGAACAAACACCAATGAGACACGTAAGACATTACGGATGTAGCTGATTGGTTTTAGAAACACAATGTTAAGATGGACTGAGATCATCTCTGTGTTTCTAGGTTTGACAGATGGTTCTGAGTCAGATACATGTGCATCTGTCAAATTCAGTCACTGCTTAGCCCTGAAAAAAAAACTGCATTGTAAAAACATTCCAGACAAATCTGCAGCAAGGTTATGAAAAAATACCAGACGGAGGAAGGATGCCAGAAAATGTCCCCGAAGACACAAGGTCATTAAAAAGAATGGAAAAAATGTGGCACAGCTGTAAATGTGTCGACAGCAATCTGTCCACGACAATTGGCAGTCTGTGCAAGAAATGCACAATCCAAGATGAAAAAGTCCGAGAGATAGGATACCTTTTTGTCATCATTGTAGTCTGCTGTAAACAGTATGCTCGGTGGCAGGATACGAGGCTGTAGGTTCTGACCCCCATCACTTACATTGGGTTTGCTTTCAAGGCAGCTAGTATGAACCAAAGAAACAGCTACAGCAACCATGAAACTAAGCCAGGATGTACCACTATGGCACATTCGGAGGAAAGTTCATTCGGAGGAAAGTTCATCTTTCTGTTATGTCCAAAAAAACTAAGACATTACGAGAAAGGGGTTAAGTGTGAGTTGCAGATTGCAATATGGTAGGATATCACATTTATCACATATAAGACACTCAGTCACAATATAAAGCACTGGCAGGTGAGGTCAATAATACTGATTCTCTCGTTATAATGCAATCTTCTGTTGGGAAACCTCAGGTCCCAGCGCTCATGTGGATGTTACTTTGACATGTACCACCCACCTAAGCATTACAGATCAAGCACATCCCCCTGTAGCAATAGCACTTCCTAATGGCAGTGGTCTCCTACAGCAGTACAACGTGCCCTGCCACACCGCTGAACTGCTCAGGTCAACATGACAAAGAGCCCAAGGCGTTGACCTGGCTTCCAAACAGTCCAGAACTGATCGAACATTCACAGGATGCAACAGAACAAGCATTATTGATGGAGGCCCCATCCCATAACCCACAGAATCCAAAGAATCTGCTTCCAACATCCCAGTGCCAGTCACCACAGGACCCCCTCAGAGCTTCTGTGTCCATGCCTACAAAAAGTCACTGCTGTTCTGGTAATACGAGGGACACCAACAAAGTTTTAGGTAATTGGTTTAAATGTTGTGGCTGATCAGTGTAACTACTGCTGCAGATTGCTTAATTGTAAACACAGACATACATGTACACAGAAAAAACTAATATAAACTCTCAGTATTAAAACAGACTTAGTAATATCTTAAATCTAATGTTACTCAGACAGAAGAGTAACATGATAGGGAATATCTTTAGTAGCGAATAATACAAATTCAGTAGTGAGTATTTCCGGCAGCAGGACAGTATATGTGGGAATATCTCAAAATACACTGTAGTATGTGTGCATTTATGGTATTAAAATAGGATATCAGCCAGTATACCACTATGGTTTACTTGGGATCTATTCAGTGATGGTTGTGCTTTTTTACATTTGATATTTTTCATCACTTGAGCACTAATCTACTCAAACTACTAAAAAATACAGGAGAATGTTAAAAAAAAAAAAAAAAATACCCCTGATTCTTATTGAACTGATGCTAAAATATACTAAACATGGACACTACTGTTTAAAAGTTTGGGGTCACTTAGAAATGTCCTCATTTTTGAAATAAATACATTTTTTTTCATTGAAGACAACATTAAATGAATCAGAAATACAGTCTAGACATTGTTAATGTGGTAAATGACTATTCTAAACCCCTTGAGCAATGAATAAAAGTCTGAGCTTTCATGGAAAACATGAAATTGCCTGGGTGACCTCAAACTTTTGAATGGCAGTGTACCTCTATCGGTACTGGTAACACCTCCATCCAAAAAATAGGAGGAAAAACAGTCCCCTTTAATCATACTGCCTCCATTAGGCTAATCGCTCTTCTACACAGTGTGAAGATGCATCATGTCACCTCTACAGAAATCAGTGGTGTCTGAGTTATCACTTGATAACCATATCAGAATACCATGTTTAATGGACTGAAGCATGAAGGGACAGGCGCAGACCAGTGTGGAGACCATACACATACACACAAAAACACACACATGCACACGGAACAAGGTTACACAGAGGTGAGAAAGACTAGCTCACTTTTCCCGGCATCCCATTTGTGGCAGATTGGGCTTTAAAAGTGCACTCTAAGCAGGCCTGCAGCAGACTGGTTTGAATTACTTCACATTAGAGTCCATTCAGCAGTGCAGCTCTATGCAGACTGCAATGTCTTATTTATGTGCACGTGCATGAGTGTGTGCATGTGTGTGTGTTTGTACCCTATACTGCAGCTTGATGATTACTTTACAGTCAGCACCTTTTGTTTTAGAGGTACACTCACAAGTAGAGGAGCCATAAAATAGTTGATTCCACCATATACTATATATTGGATATATAGGAAGTTACTTATCTCTGCATCAGTGCCTTCTGAGCAGTTTTCAGATTGTGATGAATGCTCGGTATTACCGCGGTGAAAAGAATAGCCTGAAGGTCAACCGGTTTTTTGCAGCTTTGTCTTGACAATGCTGCAGTCACATCAGCAGTGATGACTCATCAAGTCATATGATAGTTTGTTTGATAGCTCTTTTTATTTCTGTCATGTACATACATGTACAGCAGTTATCAGTCACTGTGTATCATGCTGTGCTCAAACTGTGTGAAAAGGAAGTTCTGTTAGGAAGCACTCAAAGATATGCAGACCACAACCATCCGGACAAATGTGTACAAATATTTACAGCACGGGGAGCTTGTAGATCAACCTGCCATGTTTCCTTATTCTTTAACTGCCATTTATTTTTTGAGAAAGCGTTGCTTTATCTCTGAGTTTTAGTGCAGTCAGTGGAAGAATGTTTAGGGGAAAGTAACTTGTAGCAAGCTGTACTCTCTCCGAATGAGCTACATTTATCAGATTTTGAAAACAACATTGACTAGCACTATTCGCCTGCACGTCTGGCTGAAGAAATGTCTAATAATGAAGAAGACACAGCTCCGTGATTAAAAACACTTTCTATTTAAAAAGATCATGCAGAATGAATTTACTGCAAAAACTTAAAAATAAATAACTGCTATCAGCCATAGACTGATGACCTGCCCAGGGTGTACAGATGGATGGATGGATGGATGGATGGATGGATGGATGGATGGATGGATGGATGGATGGATGGATGGATGGATGATCTTTACATTGCAGGGTTTAGCAATCCCCCAAGCATCTCCCACTGTAAAAGTGTCATGCTTCATTAGTTCCCCATCACATTTAGAACTGTTTTCGCTGTTTGTATTAGTTAGAAATAATTTCTTGGCATTTGAAACACAACAATTTATGTTTATTCAATGAGATATCCTGCTTTAAATTTACTTTTCAATTCTTTCTCTGGATTACATGGATATTTTAAGATGACATTGTATTTCTGTTGAGTTTGACTGCCAATCAGCAGCTTGTGCTCTGTGGTCTGCCTAAAATAATTTCTGTGCAGTTTTTTTGTGGTGAGATGGAGTGCATTGTCTTACTGTATTGCCATTGCCACTGGTAGGGGTTGCATGGTCTATAATAATGTTTAAATGGATGGTGTCTGTCAAAGTAACTGTGAGAGAATTTGACAATTTTGAGGTTTAGTAGTTTCCAATTAGACAAATGTACAGTTTAAGTAAGAGTTAATTAATTATAAATGGTTCACAGACACCCCACAACATTTTTTTGTATTGTCTTTGGTGCCATTGTTATTATTGTGAATGTTAATATTGTGGTGTTGTAATTTACTGAGTGCCCCTGAACGCCTCACAGAGTTTGTAGTGGAGCTAGACCGGAGACGCAGCAGATTCTCTGCAGCGGAGGCACGGGCCAGAAGGAGAGGCTAATTTTGATCATTGTTGGCCAAATAAAGACTTTGATGCAATTCACCCCGTTTTGCTCTCTGTGCCTCGGAGCAGCTGCAACATCTTGGCGAGCCAGCCAGGAGATCGGGTAAAAAGTGACTTTTAATGAGCGAGAGAAAAAGTTTTTCAGTTAGCCTGTTAGCAACGTTAGCGGCTAACGGTAGCTCTCGCGCCGGAGGATACCCCTTCTCCTACAACAAACCTGGAACCGGACTATCAAATAAAACAACTTGTGAGTACAAAAATGGATTTGGAAGAACTGAGGGACCAAGTTACTACTGCCCTGTGCCGCCAGAACAAGGATCGGCTTGTGGAGGTCAGTTTTCTGTTGAAATGTAATACTGATGAAGAGACAGAAGAATCACTGAAGAAAGCTAACCGTCGTGAGCTAATGAAAGTGATTGAGCACAAACTGGATGAAGTGGAGGAAAGTTATAAGCCTGAAGACACTGTCCAGTATGTGAGGGATCTTTTATCAGCTTTGGGTTCAACGGTGACAGGACCAAAAGGCGATGCTAGTGAGGGGCGCGACTTTTCCCGCTCTTCAGAAAAATGTGAGGAGCTGCAGCAGGAGATCAGAGCGCTAGAGGAGAAGCTCAAAATGGCGGGCGCAGCGGTCCCGACCCAAAGCTCTCAGCTTGGGAGCGTCCCTGAAGTGAGTATTCGTAGAGAGTTTCGCATCAGTGGGCAAATAGGTGAAGGCGGGCAGCGTGATAAACTGTCTTACACTAACCTGCTCCACCAAACGGAAAGCGGACTCCGCAAAGGCCACAGTGAGTCAGAAGTGATTGAGGCAGTGATTAGAGCCATCAGTCCTGGACTCAAACTCAGAGACATGCTTGAACTAAAAACTGATTTGACTCTAACCCAGCTAAGGACAATATTGAAAGGACATTACAGAGAAGATGATACATCAGACTTGTATCAAAAGCTGATCAACATTTCTCAGGATCACAAAGAGTCCCCACAAGATTTTCTCTTCAGGGCTATTGAGCTTAAAGATAGGCTGCTGTATGCTTCAAAGGGAAAAGAAACGGAGCACTACGGAGCAGACCTGATCAAGAGGAAATTTTTGAGGTCAGTTGGTACAGGACTTTTGAATGACAACATCAAGTTTCAGCTGAAACCACTTCTCGACACACCGGATGTGACTGATGAAGCTTTAATAGAGAGACTAAATGAAGCGGCCAATCTTGAGACAGAAAGGCTGAACAAGTTAAAGCGGAACAACAATAAAACTACAAAGATAAATGAACTGCAGACACCAGATGAGCCTCGCAGCAACCCACAAACCACCACAGCTTCAGCCCCAGCCAAAGAGAACACAAAGACTGCTCGGGCTCCCCCAGAAGTACATGCCCTTGTATCAGAACTTAAAGCTGAGGTGGCCGAAGTGAAGCAGATGGTTCTCGCTTCTCTGAATGCAAGCAAGTCCCAGCCACCAAAGAAGCTTCCAGAGGACGCCCGCGCCCGGAGGAGGAGAGGCTGCAGGACCTGCCAGAACAACGGTGAGGGAGACAGCTGCACCCACTGCTTCAAGTGTGGCCAGTCGGGTCACATCTCCAGAGGATGCCGTGCTTCACGTCTGCTGCAGGGAAACGACGGAGGGCCACTGCCACGGGACCAGCAGTGACCCAACCGCCTCATCAGGAGTCCCGCCACTGCTGCAACTGTCGACAGGAGGAGCAACGCGACGCCCCGCTCTACACATGTGCAGGATGCTCATCCGCCAGCTACTGTTCCAAAACATGTCAGACACATCACTGGCAGGAACACAAACACACATGTAAAGCAGTGAGGGTGGTTGAACAATATTTGGGTGAGACAAAAGAACAAAAGTGGTCCTCACACATAGGAAATGTTGACATGATGGTAAACAAGCAAGGGAAAAAACTTATCAAACTTATTGGTAGACGCAAAATGGTTAGGTGCACTTTTGATAAAGTACCAGTTACAGCACTGTGGGATACAGGTGCACAGGCTACTGTAATAAATGACAAATGGAGAGCTGAGCACTTACCGCACACAACTCTTAGGGGTATAGAAGAACTCTTAGGACCAGAACCTTTAAATGGGTTAGCTGCCAATCACACAGAGATACCTTTTATGGGGTGGGTCCCAGTAGAGTTTAGTCTCGTAGGTGCAGATGCTTCTTTCTCCAGCCTCCCAGTGCCTGTCCTAGTCTCTAGTGACCCAAATGTGGCTCAAGACCCTATCATAGGATTTAACGTGATAGAGGAAATCCTTAATGAGCAAATGAAACAAGGGGGTACTGAAAACGGTGACTGTGCTGCTAGCATTGTGAGTAATGCTTTTGACATTGATGCTGTTTCTGCTAAGACTTTTATCCAGTTGATGCACACCAACCAAACGGTAGACCTTGAGACTCATGTTAAAACAGGACGAGGTAAAGTTGCTCTGGGTCCAGGTGAAGTTGCCACTCTTCGCTGCCGCACCCGTGTTTCTGCAGAGGAGGACACTGCAATGCTGTTTTGCCCAAGTGAAACCCAAGGGTTACCCGAAGGACTTCATATCCAAGAGGTACTGTTTAAAGCAAAAAGGGGCAACTCTACCACAGTTCCTGTGTCAGTCACAAATACCACGGGCCATAGTATCACTTTAGGTCCACGTGTTATTTTGGGACATATTGAGGGGGTTAAAGCAATATATCCAGCCGCCCTCCAACCAGTTAAAACTGAACAAACTGAGAAAGTAACAACGGATGCAGACGTTAAAGTCTCATCACCTCCAAAAAGTGACTCTAACGAGGCATGGGATCCCCCTGTTGCCTTAGATCATTTAACTAGAGAACAACAAAGAGCAGTAAGAGAAATGTTAAAGGAGGAGTGTAAAGCTTTTTCTAAAGATGATAGTGATGTAGGCTGTATTCCCTCCCTCCAAATGCACATTACTCTTCAAGACCAGACACCAGTTCAAAAGACTTACATCAGTGTACCCAAACCTTTACACCAGGAAGTCAAAGCATATTTGCAGGACTTAATCAACAGAGGGTGGGTTACAAAATCAAAATCGCCTTATTCTTCTCCTATAGTGTGTGTTAGGAAGAAGTCAGGTGAACTCAGACTTTGTGTGGACTATCGTGAACTAAACCGTAAATCTGTGCCTGATAGACATCCTATTCCTAGGATACAAGACATGCTTGATAGCCTTACTGGTAGCTCTTGGTTTACAGTACTGGACCAGGGGAAGGCTTATCATCAGGGGTTTTTAGACGAAGAAAGCCAGCCTCTCACAGCATTCATTACACCCTGGGGTTTATACCAGTGGGTCAGGATCCCATTCGGACTAAGTTCCGCCCCAGCTGAGTTTCAAAGAAGCATGGAGGAGTGTCTGTGGGGTTTACGTGATGACATTTGCTTACCTTACCTTGATGACAATTTGGTCCACAGTAAGTCATTTCAGGACCATATTGAACATGTCAGGGCCGTGTTGCAAAGGTATCAAAAACATGGTGTAAAATTGACTGCTAAAAAGTGTGAACTGTTCAAGCCTAATGTGAGATTTTTAGGCAGGATTGTATCAAAAGAGGGTCACAGTATGGATCCAGCAGAGGTCGCTCCTGTACTGGCACTGAAAGAGAAACAGCCTAGCACAGTGGGTGAAGTGAGGCAAATACTGGGCTTCCTATCATACTACAGGTCTTACATACAAGATTTTTCACGTATAGCCAAGCCCTTGTATGAACTTCTTGCTGGTCCATCTGTTCAAGACTCACAGGATGCAAAGACATTGAAAAAGACTAAAAAAGGGAAAAACAAGCAGAACCGAGGACAGCTACCCTCGTCTGCCCCTGTCAAATGGACTGAGACTCATCAACAAGTTTTGTCGTACCTGGTTGATAAACTGTCTAATCCGCCTGTCCTAGGTTATCCAGATCTGAACCAACCTTTTGTGTTACATACTGACGCTTCTCAGGCAGGATTAGGAGCTGTACTTTATCAGCGTAGCAATGGTAAGCTAAGAGTGATAGCTTATGGGTCTAGAACCTTAACACCACCTGAGAAAAACTACCATATGCATGCAGGAAAATTGGAGTTCTTAGCACTTAAGTGGTCTATTTGTGAGCGGTTCAGGGATTATTTGTTTCATGCACCATCTTTTGTGGTTTATACAGATAATAATCCACTCACTTATGTCTTAACTACTGCAAAGCTAAATGCATCAGGTCAACGTTGGGTGGCAGAGTTAGCAGATTTTAACTTTTCTATAAAGTACAGGCCAGGGAAAACAAATGCAGACGCAGATGGGTTATCCAGGATGCCCATGGACTTTGAGGACTATATGAGACACTGTACACATTCAGTCAGTCAGGATGCTGTAACAGCTACACAGCAGAGCATCCTGGTGCAGCAAACGGAGCAGACGCCAATGTTTAGTGTGGTTTCATTTGATGCTCTTCAGCAACAGGCAGGAGCAGAGAGACTTTTGGACACTATTCAGCCTTTACCCAGAGAGGAGATCTGTGCAGCTCAGCAACAAGACCCTGTAATAGGTAAAATGTACAGTTATGTGAAACAAAACAGAAAACCTGCTGCACATGAGATTCAAAACGAGAGCTCAGAGTTCAAGGCACTTGCCAGGGAGTGGAGTAAACTGTGTATCAGGGAGGATGGGACTTTGTTCAGAAAAACGCAACACAAAGAGCAACTGGTTCTTCCTGCTGTGTACCACCCCCTTGTCTTAAATGAACTACACAAGCAGATGGGTCATTTGGGCTCAGAAAGGACAATAAACTTAACTCGAGACCGTTTCTATTGGCCGAAAATGCAAAGGGACATTGAGCACTTTGTCATGAATGTTTGTGAGTGTTTGAAAAAAAGAAAACCAAACAGACAAGCACGTGCCCCCATGCAGAGCATTGAAACTACTCATCCATTTCAGATTGTGTCGATTGACTTTCTGCATCTTGAACAATGCAAAGGCGGTTGCGAGTATATTCTTGTAGTCATGGACCACTATACTCGCTTTGCTCAAGCATATGCTACAACTAACAAAGCAGCGAAGACTGTAGCAGAAAGACTGTTTAATGACTTCTGCCTTAGGTTTGGCTTCCCGGAGAAACTGCATCACGACTTGGGGAGAGAGTTTGAAAACAAACTGTTGCATCATTTGAAAGACCTGTCAGGTATTAAAGGGTCACACACAACTCCTTATCACCCGCAAGGAAACGGGCAAACAGAACGGTTTAACAGGACTCTTCTCTCTATGCTAAGGACACTAACAGAAGAACAGAAAACAGACTGGAAAAGCCACCTTCCCAAAGTCATACATGCATATAACTGTACTGTTAATGAGTCTACGGGCTACTCTCCATTCTTCTTGCTGTTTGGTAGGCTACCACGGCTTCCTGTGGATCTTCTGTTTGGTATTGAACAGCAGGACAGCCCAGGCCCTTATCAGGACTATGTTGACAAATGGAGGCAAAGGATGACAGAAGCCTACAACATCGCCACCCGAAATGCAGGCAAATCGTCACAGCGAGGTAAAACACAGTACGACAAGAAAGTGTATGGGCCACCATTGAAAATCGGCAGTCGTGTCCTGGTGAGAAATGTGACTGAGAAGGGAGGTCCTGGCAAAATCCGCTCCTACTGGGAAGACAACATTTATGTCATCAAAAACCAGAAGGGTGAGGACAGTCCCGTGTTCGAGTTGGTGCCAGAAAACGGCCAAGGCAGGACAAGAGTTATGCACAGGAACATGTTATTGCCTTGTGATTTTCTCCCAGTCTCAGCAGACACAAACAAGACTGGAGATAAAACAAAAACAAAGAAAAGACTTTTAAACAAAAATGACAAAACCCGGATGAGACAAGCGCAGCAGGTGGAAAGTGAGGAGGAGTCAGATGAAGATTTATCAGATGCTGTTTTTACATGGACTGTTCCTGAGCCTCACGAGACACCTGCACTGGACCCCACTGCGACAGAGTTCATTCCACTGCTGGACAGGGATGAGCTTCTACAAAATGAGACTTTTCAAATCGCTGATGATGATCAGGAGGACCCCATCCCAGCTCAACTGCCAGAAGAGGACGCTGAGGAGACTGAGGATGCGAGAGATGTGGACAGTGGTTCAGATTCTGAATCTTTGGAAGAAACACAGCAGATGAGTACTTATCCAAAGCGAGACAGAAAGAAACCACAAACTCTGACTTATAATACTTTGGGTCAACCAAGTTTTACTGAGCGAGCCGTTGCAACTAAAGGTTTAAGTGTTCATGGTTACTGGCGACCTTGGTAAACAAAAAGACTGTTGACATGTTAAGACTGAAGTATTCATGTTATAAGACTGTTGAAACTCTTCACACTTTATCCTCCAGGTATATGAGTTAAAAAAAAAAAAAAAAAAAAAAATGTACTCATGGATTGATGGCCGATTTATGGTTTAAGACTGTGGTACTTGGGTAATTGTTTTTCTTGGTGAATGAAATGGGAAAAAGATGCAATACCCTTATGTAAAGTAATGGTCAAATGGTTTGGTTATGTTTACACATGTATTGGACTTGTAATAACATCTGAGCAAGCGTCAGGGGGTATACACAGCTGCAGTGCACGGTAGTCTGAGTTACTCATAACGGGTAGTGACCTAAAATACTGTCCATTCCATACTATTTGGTTCATTATAATAGAAACTTGAGCAGGTACATTTAAGTGTCGGGACGACATCTCTTAAGTGGGGGAGAGTGTGAGAGAATTTGACAATTTTGAGGTTTAGTAGTTTCCAATTAGACAAATGTACAGTTTAAGTAAGAGTTAATTAATTATAAATGGTTCACAGACACCCCACAACATTTTTTTGTATTGTCTTTGGTGCCATTGTTATTATTGTGAATGTTAATATTGTGGTGTTGTAATTTACTGAGTGCCCCTGAACGCCTCACAGAGTTTGTAGTGGAGCTAGACCGGAGACGCAGCAGATTCTCTGCAGCGGAGGCACGGGCCAGAAGGAGAGGCTAATTTTGATCATTGTTGGCCAAATAAAGACTTTGATGCAATTCACCCCGTTTTGCTCTCTGTGCCTCGGAGCAGCTGCAACATAACATCTACATGAATGCCAGGACCCAAGGATTCCAGCAGAGCATTACAATGTACAAAGATGATCAGTGTATGTACTATATGATGCATTATTACAAAAAATTATCTGAGTGGAAGTTGTTATCACATGACTTGACTCTCCTAAGCCATACCTACAATTTGTTAACTTGCCTGAATTTTTCACTTGTATAACTTCTTTAAATAAGACCTATAACTTTTGGAGTCCATATCTGAATGTTTTGCTGGGCAGCTTGCCCCTTCGACATTTTTGATTCTCCACACATTGCTTACACTTGACTACTATTTGACTGCAGTGCAGATGATTTCTGCTTTTGTTTTGGAAAAAATAATAAAATTACTATGCTCAGCCAACGATTTGTGAATGTAAGGTCTAAGAAAGTAGCAGAACTATACATGTTAAAGACCAGGAGCAGCAGAACAAGAAAATTCAAGACAAAATTACATTTTTTGTGGAAGGCAAATGTTTTTTTACCCACTCATCAGCTGTAGCAGCACTGCAGTACACCAGCAAACCTATCAGCAATTGCCGATGCTGGCTGTGTTTCAGCACAGTGTGCACATAAATTTCACCCTGCCAAATCTGGTGTGACCACACCGTAAGTCTGCTGCAGATTTCCAGCACAGAAAAACAAGCTGCACTTCTGTCTGAGAGAGTCTATAGCTATACTGTGTTGAATACCTGTACTGTATAATGCATGACTTTGCTACTACTTGGCAGAAAAACATTTTTTTTCCATCCCATTCATGCATTTCATCTCTATTTCTTTTTTATGTTGGGTAAACAACATCTGAGCTCCAGAAAACCTCCCTTGCTTGTTTCAAATGGACCATCTAATACAAAACAGCTGTTTATTGTGTTTCTCAATGAGTACCCCCTTCAGTGCAGGGTTAAATGGGTTGCAAGCAGCAGGTGGTAAGTAAACAGAGGCTGTGAAGTAGGGTTAATAGGGATGTAAATTGTAGGGCGAGAGCTGCCAGCGTGAATGCATGCTGGTGAATTAAAAGACAACTGACCCCTCAGGTTGTTGTAGGAAGTTCTTCATGGCCTTAACCTGCTGGAAGTGGCAGGACATGTCTGTGGCCAGCACCATCTCCACCACCAGAGCCCGCAGCTCTCTGATGAAACATAAAAACAGAGAAACATGAGCCACGTGCAGCATAATGAACTGTCAAATTCACAGGTAATAAAAGCCGACTTATGCCAGAAGTTGTTAAACTAAATGAAGGCAGTTTTTGAGAGCTATTTATAATATCTGCTTTGACAAGTCCCAGCTTATGCTATAAAAAACCGGATTGCAGCTGTCTTATATTATCACATAACAGTTCCATTTAGAAGAAAGTTGTTGAACCTTGAAGGTAATCCAACTTTGATGCTTTTGACTCCACTGAGTACAGTTAATCTAGAAAAGTAAGTGATGCACTTATTTTGAGTTTTGCATTGGTGCACACTGTGAGACTGTTCTGCCTGACTGGTTTCATGCCTGCCGGTTCTCCTGTCTCTATCTGTTCTCACACAGTATTTTAACATCTCAGTTTTACTTCCCTTTGCTGTCACTCAGCCCTTCCATCCTTCTGTCTTTCTTCCTCTTACTGCCTGACTGTTTAAGTATCCGTCTCACTGACCTCCAGTCGTCCTTGGAGAGATTGTAGAGGATGTTCATTTCATCGTCGTCCTGCAGCAGGCGATAGGCTGCGCTGACATGATGACTCTCCAACACTGAGCGATCATTATAAAGGATAGCTGTGTCTGATCTGTCAGTCAAAGAGAAGGGAAAACAATAGTCTCTTATTTGTTTATACTGAGAAAAACTACTTTAAGAACAAATATGAATGCTTAAATGTTGCTACCAATCCACTTTCTCTATGTATTGTGTCAGTATAAATGTGATCAAACTTTAGCATGACAGCGCATGCCAAAGATCTGCCATCTTTTCCTCTTTGACTTTCAGTTAGTTGCTTATTCACTTTAACTTCACTTTGCATAGCATAGCTGGATGTACATCAATCACTGTAGAGTGTGTCGTGCTCAAAACATTGTGCATAAAAAAAGGAAATTTTAGCCGCAGCCTGGCAACTAGCTGCACTTCAGAAGCAGCGAAATATTTATAAAACTGACTGAAACGTGTTCACTATGTTTCAAATACATCTGGTCTTGTCCTCCTTGCACAGGCTGGACTGAACTATAACCAGCTGAATGTGACAGGAAATTGAAATAATCTGGGTGATTGTCTTCTCTGAAATGTATTTTGGTTAGAAAAGTACCTATTTAGAAAATATTGATTATGTAAGTCTTTAAAATAAATGAATCTGTATAGTTTCTTGAAAGGCTCAAGAAAATGTATTTGTCCAATCTTGGAAAATAATAATAGGCATAAATTGAAGAACAATGAGTAGAAAGTAAAATTAATATATTAATTTTCCCAATAATAGCAAAAGATTTGTTGCTTTTCATAACCTAATCATGGTTTTCTCTCCAGCTCAGCAAATGAAAAGTTGTGGAACTCTGACTCTCAGGGAACAAACAAACTTTTTTCAAGGGCATGAAGTTTGGAGTTCATCTGGCCTCCATCCTGCCTCAGTGCTATTACTGCGCTGCAGGCTATCACAGTGTGAATGGAAGGCCCCCTTGATGTAAATGAAAACATTGATCGGGTGAGTCAGTGCCTCGCATTTTTGATTTTATGATCCATTACCTTGTCTGAATGTGGAAGTTGTTGGTGGTCCCCGTGTGCTCATAGTCGTGCACCGCCGCCGCAAAGATCATGGCAAAGATCTCAAGCTCAGTCAACCAGTGCTGGAGACAAATGAAGAGGAGGACAAGAGGAAGAGGGAAGAGAAGCAGAGTGAGGATGCAGGGATAGAAAAAGATAAGGGAGAGGAGGGAGATGTTAAGAGGATCATACAGGAGAGGGAAAGGAAGCAGCGAGATGGAAAAGACAGAGTCATAGACAGGAAAGAAGGAGGGGAAAGTAATGAACACAAAAGGAAAGAGTGGACAGAAATTAGAGAGAACAAATGGGAAGCCAGTGAATTGAAAAAGGGGAATGCAAGGAATGGTACATCACGCCAGGAAGATGCAGTGATATAAAGGATGCAGAGAAGTATTTGGCATGAGGAATGCATTATATTCAGGGATGTAGGGAAACAAATGGGGACAAGGAGACAGAGGAAAGGTTACAAAATCAACAAGGAAACTTCAGATTGTCACTTAAACACTTCTCCCCAGCAGTCTCTCAGTCTGGTTTGTCACCGTTAGCAAATATAAATGAAAAAGTCATGCTCTCTTTAATTTTTATCACACGTTAATGCTGTCGCAAAGTTAGACTACTCATTACACTTTTCTGTTTAGGTTTTTAGGTAAAGCTTCAACCTTTAAAAGTGTGATTTGTGACAACAGCAATGGAAAAAAAGAATATGAAAGAGTAAACTGTTACAGGCACAGTTTGACATAAGCTCATTCACGTTCTGTTGATTGTGTTGAAATATGACAATTTTTAAACTTAAATCTGGTTGAATTTTCAAACTGAACGGCACATCACAGATGAGTAGTTCAAGGAATGCTGAAAGTTCAAGATCTTACACTTGCGGTTCTGCTGTTTTTGTGGCATTTGGGTGATTTTTTCAGACGACAACATCCCTTTCAAACTGCTGGTGGGTTTTGGGGTTCAGAGGGTTACTCAATAAAATCTTAAAAGCAATTTCCACAGTTTAAGATAAGGCCTCCACATGTCCAAACTAAAGGACATTCATTTTACTATCATGTACTACAAAGATAGCATCAAATCATGACATCTAAGAAGCTGGGGCCAAGATATGTTTCATATGTTCAGCTATGTGCTTTCATTTTTTTTAATGTTCACGCTTAATCTCTGAATGTATGCAGCATCCACACAGACCAGTGAGTGGGCCTTTTCCTCTGCATGCATGTGAGTGCACTCAAGTCCACAGAGGGGGGATTTAGCTCAGGAAGCCCAGTCAATATTTGTGACTAATCAACAGGGGGGATGGGGCAGTCATTAAGAACAGGGTGGGTGCACGATGGCCAATCCACCGCTCAGTGTATTTCCTCATGGGCCTGTTTTATGAATGACCTGTTGATTGTTGATTTAATGGAGTCTGGAGGGCCTGCAAAATGATAGATGCTGTTCGACTGCTCTCCCAGGAGCCCATGGCTCTAGATGTAATGTGGTTTACTCCGCAAGGCACTGCTCAAAAAAACCACACCATGTCGACAGCTGTCGCAGCCACCTTATTAAGGTGATTAAATAAAAACACTGGAAGCGGGGGCGGCCTGCTGGTTGGCTGGTTGGGGACTTTGAAGTCAGGCTAGTGGTGTTTTTGTGGAATGAATGCGGCATCATACAAGCCCTAAAGTCACTCCTGTGGGAAGGAGTGAGATATAGGTCACCACATGGAAAAAGAACAAAAGCAACAAGAAATACAGACTAGAAATAAAGTAATGCTCAGGAAAGAAATAAAGAAAATATTCATACTTCAAATTTTAAGCAATTTCCATTCATAGGCATGCCATTTTAATGCATATTCTTAGAAAGGTGGGTTGATGTTCTCAATCTTTCTCTGTGCAAGACTGGAATTAAAGGGTGCTTTTCTTTGGATATCTGTTTATTCCATGAAAAGATGGTCCGTGGATTCCCGGGGATGAAAAAAAAGCCATATTTAGACGCTGCATGTCAGGCAAAGCTGCAATTAGGCTGGCATACGTCAGCTGACAGAGATGTTCTGAATAACGTGGATAAAATCCCCTTGATTTCACAGACTAAGCTTTAATCCAGTGAGCTTTCTTTCTTGGAACTAACCCAACATGTACAACTGGTTTCTGATGGTTTTCAGCTGGTTAGTGTAGTCGATACTGATGACTCAGATAGCATTTTATCATCTAACCCGCCCAGGTCCTACTTACCACCATGCCAGTCTTGAGCAGCAAGTAGTGCACAGTCTGTGTGACATCAGCAGCATGCATCAGGTTGTGGTAGGGGTTTTTGTGTTTGCTGTATCCAACTTCTAGGGCCTCGACAAATGACACCACTGCAGAGATCGGTATCTGACATCACACAAAACAACAGCAAATGCCTGTGAGTCAAAAACACTGCAAACAGGGAGGAACGTCTCCATGCTATCCCGTGATTTAAATGACGGCCGCATACAATTTAAATGTGAGCAGCATTTGAAATTGATGTCATAAAATCACTGATGGTGAATCATTTAGCCTACTCCCGACTATGATTACGTATTCATCTCAGCTTCATTGCCCATGTCATTTACTCTCAGATGCTGTCACATCAAGTGGAGTGTCCTCAGTTATAAGAGGCCGTGGAAAGTGATCTCCACTGTAATCAGAGGAGATGAAGTATGTCCAACCCTCCTCGTAAAATGGTCATTGTTGAAATACAGCAACATAATCTTTGTCTAAAGAGACAGAAGAGAGTGTCTGCTTCCATCAGATCAGACATGGAGAAGGTTCTTATTTGTACTGAAAGTAGCATTTCTTTCCTCTTCTTTTAATGACATAAACAAAAGTATATCAGTGACCACTGGCATGTTATATCCTTGTGATTTTACCTTGAAACGGCTAATGAGGTCATATCTTGTAAGCAACTCGTAGAATATGAATTTGAGAGCGTGATCCCCGCTGGCCTCATTTAGAGCAAAGACGTCAAAGGACCACTTGTCAACATTCTGTGTGGGGGAGAAAAAAAATCAAACAATGACACCGTCCTTCTCCAACAATATATTCACCCTCTTCTGATCAAAGGTAAACAACAATATTTTTGAAAGGACGGTGCTGAAAGTCAATTTATTGTAAAGACCTCACAGTGTATGGTCTTGGTTTTGTGTGAGAGTATCTATGTGTGCACCAAGTTATTTTTTTCATATCTATGTTTCTGCTTGAATGTGAGTGCACATGTTAATACCTTAAGCACAGATATGACAGAAGCGGGGTAGCTGAGTCCCACCATATTGGACGTACGTCGGTACATCCTGTTTGGATGAGATAAAAACATCAAATGAAGAGCACCGCTGAGTGTAAACACCAGAGGTTACCACAGCAGCCCCAAACCACAGCCTGGAAGGTTCCCTACCACAACTCACTCTAAACCTTTAAATCAACACAACTCAGTGTGAAACTATGTTAGAAAGGTTAAACTGAGAAAAGGTAGATGCTTCTGCAAGTCCACTTTTTATTTATTTTTTTTTTTCAAGCAAAGGCTTTATCACAGATGTGGGATAGAATATAGTTTTACTTAATTATAAGCTTCACAAAAGCTGTGTAATTCCCCCTGACAGTCAGTTGAGTAATTAGATTCAGTTGAACAGTTACAAATTAGTGCGGCTCAGCATCTCAAAATTTTGTGGAATGCACAAAATATGCTATCATTTTGTCTCCATAAATGCAGCTATACTAGTAAATCAAGCTGGAAGTTTTCATCAGTGAAGGTGGATGTCTTTGTGAAATGATGTACAGCTCACACTGCGCCACACTGTTCCACATTTTCCAATCTTTCTTCATTGTGAAAACAGACTGCCCTCTGTAAAAAATGATTAGGAAAGATCCTAGCTGGCAGGTTTGAGGCTTACTGATTTAAACAAATGGATGTGGCATGTTACTGTATGATAAAATACAGCCTTGGAAAGAGAGCAGTTTGTAACTCTCTGAATGATTGTGCTCGGCCAAGCATGCAAAGGCCGGGATAATGTATCGTCGACTCAGGTGAGTGAGCCACTGTGCAGAGGATGCACGCATATCTCCAACAGATTGAAATTTTAAGATCACATTAATTTTCAAACCAAGCAGTACTGCTTTCAGTTTTGAATTATTTCCCTCCTTGCCACCAATTGGTTTCATTTATTTTGCTGCAGATATACACAGAATTAGGAAGTATGCACCTTATTACCGATCAACAATAATGTAACCTACGAGTTATATATTGCAGCATGGATACAAAGGCTATATGAACTTGCTGTAATAATAAATGTGGCAGCTGGCTTGTCGCTCACCTTTTCTTAAGGATGTCTCAATCTGATCTCAGAGGATGGGATCAAGCATTTTTGTACATGATCGGCAGATAATTCCTTACACAAACTGAACTTAGCACAATGGAAATTTGTACATCACTTGAACTGAAAGGCAGCTTCTCTACATATGACACTGGGATACAGGAACACCGTCTTAGTTGATCTTGCTTTATTGTAAACCAGTGAGCTCTGGCTGGAGGCCATGAAGCATCACAGAAATCTCTGTCATGGTAGTTTGTTTTCTTGCTATACCCCCACAACGCTCTCTGCAACAAATACTTACCTGTAGTCCGAGTGATCATTACCCCAGGTCTGTACAGTACTAAAACGTAAGACACTCCACCTGGTGGTGCAATTAGGTACTGCAGAAAATCGGTATACATGTTCTGACATGCATATAAAGAATACAGATGTTTGCCGGCCTTTGAAGCCACAGTACACCCTACCATTTCAACACTACATTTAAGGCAGTGCCTACCAGAGCTTAACAACGGGGTTTGTGACCACCAGGTAACATTAAGAAATAGCTTGGATGCCAAAATGCATTTTTTTTTTCTCAATTCATTGCAGAGCTATCCACTTATCAAGGATATACATTTCATTGAGCTCAGTAGCTTTAATGCACTGAAAGTGTGTATTATCTAGAGAAATGGTATCAGATTGGGATTTTGCGCTGACAGAAGATTAGATGTAGTAATGTATGACTTGGATCGGCAAAAATTTGATCGGGTCATTCCACCTTTACTACATCTAATCTTATTTACCCCTTTTTGCTGCTTTACTCTTCTATAATATTCATACACAAATTGTGTAGAGGTGTGTAAAGACTTATAATTTATAATGCTTGTGATATCAATGCCATAATGCCCAGCCAAAAAAAAGCTGACATAATGTGTCACGTGTTTCATATACCTAAAGCAAGCAAGTTTCAACTCCTACATAAACATTTTTTCCAATCCAGCTGGAATACTTACTTTGCTGCAATCAGAAAATTTTAATTCAAAAATTAAAAGTACTTTTTGTGCGAAAATGTCAATGCTGTAAAGTATACCTGCAGAAAAAGCACTGAAATGTGAAAATCCACTACCTCTGTTCATTTGTTATGCAGGGCCAAACTAAAGATGTTGACAGAATTGCTATTAGTTGCTCCAGGCAACACTGGTTTGCTTTTACAAATGATAGATTGCCAACCTCAGAGGGCAAAAGATTAGGTGACAGTCCAAAGAAATTATTTAGGATCAGTGACTGTATGCTTTCTGTGATTGTGGAGGTGTTTTTGTGCATCATTCTCAGTTGTACCTCTCAACAAATATGCCAGCCTGAACAGCGTGGACGATGCTTCGGAAGCGAGGTTTTTCTTCATTACGTCGCAGCATCAAACCCATCTGTCTGGTGAAGGTGGAGGCCAGCCAGTCCCGCACCTCCGAAGGCACCGACTCTGACTGGATGTCGCTGAGCTCATCCTCTGTGTCAACCAAACGCCTAGAGAAAGGGCCATAATAAGTACAAGACAGAAACAAATAGAAAATAACTAAGAGGATGATGGAGAAACTAAAGGCTTACAAAAATATTTATCATTTATTGCAGTTCTACTTTCATAGGGGATAAAACTCAAATCCCAGCGCTGTCCATCAAATAATTTCACCTCTTATGTAACATCAAAACATCCCAGGCCTCTTGAAAAACCATGATGCAGAATTGAAATCCAATTGTGTGATATAATTCTCCACAGCCACCCTGTTGTGTTGACATGTGTCAAGGGATCAAGAGCAAAGCCTGCAAGCTCTCTGAACTGAATACATGTTCTTATGGCAAAGAGAAAGCATTCACATTACACCGATAATCATGGTGCTACATGGATTCTGCATTGGATAGTTCATCATCCTCCATCCTGGAGTGGTTGTGCCATCGCTGACCCTAATCTGGCTGGATCTAGATGATGAGAGGTTTACATAATTCTATAAGCCTGGTCATATCTTGGATTCTGGACCTTCCCTCAACTACTGACATATACTGACCTAGTATATTTGCCAACCTTAGCCATATGTTAACAATTATTTAACAAGACAGCAATATTTCCATGACCTTAGCCTAGGGGTGATTTTCTCTGTCTAAACTTAACCAGAAGGACAGCACATCAATTTACACACTAACAAACAATATGTTTTGTCTTTTAAATATGAGGTCTTGTTAAGTGTACATAGCATTTGCCCATGTTTACTGTCTAAACATTTGATAGTGTACATGCACTATGATAATTTTACTTTTACGTGAAAGTTTTTAGATGTTATTAAGTAAAAATATAAAGTACTTAAGAAATGCACTTAAGCCTGCAATATGTTTGTTGGCCACTTGTTATCATCATGTTTTCATTTAAGTGATGTACTGTTCTTGGTCCTTTGTTGTTTTCATTATACTTGGTGCCACTGGGCTATAACATATGTTCTTTTGGGATTGCCTTTCATTGTTATGCTGATGACCTTCAACTGTAGGCACCCATTACTGTAGACAGTGGCTCAGATATAGTGAAGCTTAAGGCCTGTCTGGCTGCTGTGAAGAGCTGGCTGTCAGCAAATTTATTATTATTAAACTCAGACAAGACTGAAATGATTGTGATCGGCTCAGAAAGACTACATGATCTGAATAAAAATGCTGCCTGGACTTTAGATGACGGCATCATTCAGTGCAAGGACAGTGTTATAAACCTGGACATGACCTTTGATCAATCTTTTAGATTTGTCTCCCACATACGAGAGGTGACAAAAATAGCTTTCTTCCACCTTAGGAAGATTGCTAAGATTGGCTCTTTTTTGTCTTTTAAGGATGCTGAGATTCTTATCCATTCGTTTGTGATTTCTACATTGGATTATTGTAATGGTCTCCTGTCTGGCTTGCCTAAGACGAGTGCTCATAGTTTACAAATGGTTCAGACTGCAGCAGCCCGCATTCTGACTAGAACAAAGAAATATGACCACATCTCACCAGTGTTAGTGTCATTCCATTGGCTCCCAGTTCATGTTAAAGCTGATTTTAAGATACTGCTATTAACATATAAAGCTGTAAATGGCATTTAGCCATCATATTTAAAGGGGCTTTTAGTCCCATATGAACCAGCAAGGTCCTTTGCTCCCAGGGGATGGGTCTGTTGACTGTCCCAAGAGTTAAAAAGAAGACAGTCGGTGCATGGGCTTTTTATTTCCGTGGACCGTCTTTATGGAACACTCTTCCGTCTGACATTAGGCAAGCTTGCTCAGTAGAGGTGTTCAAAGCAAAGCTAAATACCCACTTGTTCTCTGCTGCATGTGAATCATAACTTGTGGGGTACTGTGTCTTCTTAGATATTGTCTTTATCAGTTTTATCGTTGTTATTGTTGTCATTGTTGTCATTGTGTCTTCTCAGCCATTGTTTTTGTCAGGTACCATTTTATTGTAATTTATCTGTTGCTTGCCCTATAAAGCACTTTGACTTGAAAGTGCAATATAAATAAAGTTATTATTATTATTATTATTATTATTATTATTATTATTATTATTATGGTGAATTTGTTAGCAAACAGCTGTTCATTCATACATGCAACAGTTTGAAACATTCATTTGGTGTTGTACTTGTACCACCTGATGAATATGAGTCCAATATTTATGCAGTTTTAGGTCTGTTTTTGGTCTTAAGCATGTATTATGCAAAAAGGCTCCAGTCAGTTTCATTATATTATTTGATCATTATTATCAAGTATGAACATGTAAGCAACACTTACATGTTGCACGTGGTTGAGGTGAATCCACTAAGTTCAACAATTTATGTATAAAAAGTTTTGGTACATTACGACATATGTTCTAAAACATATTTCTCTCTGTGTGTTATAGATTAGAATTTTATTTTTGAATGTAAAAAATACTAATCTAAAATATGACAAGTACAGAATCTGTAAAAAGTAGTAGGATAAAGCAGTCAAACAATACTTATACTTAGTCTAGTTCTTTCTGAACTGTTACTGCCTTTCTCTCTCTGGCTCAATGTCCAGCCCACAGCATTAATACATTAGTTACATTTCAATGGAAAGAGCGAGTGAGTGAGACGAATCACAGAGACAAGGCTGTTTTTTCAGAGTAATGTAAATGTTGTTAAGTTGATATAAAAATGACAAAATCATTCTGACAACTTGTTGATGATAATATTTTGGATGTTTTTTTTTGTTTTGTTTTTTTTTGCTACATCACTAAAAATGCATGAACTTGGTATGTATGGATGTTTTAAATGCCAAAAGTGATAAGCAGATTCCATTCATTAGCCACAAAAGCAGTGGCTTTTTTATCAGTCACTTCTACTCAAATTTTAGTATAGTTCACTTGGTTGCAATGCAACATAGCTAACCCTAACTTTAATTGACAGTCATGTTGCCTTTGTTGTGTTTGCTGTAAAATATGATCGAGTGCTTGAAAAGCTCTGCCAATATAACTTGCCTGTTATAGTGTTCATACATAAGATTAACAGAATTCTGATGCAAAAAATGGATTTGTATTACAAATGTCTATTTTATTTCATGTTTTATTTTGCATCATAAACCTAAACAACAGAAATGTAACAGCACATGCATATTGCTGGTAAGATTTAAACAGTCATAGAGGCTTATAGAAGAAATCTCACATCAATGTGCATTATAGGAAAATACTAATGTAATAAATCCATAAAAATAGGCAAATGAGCGATCATAGGATACAAAAGTAAGCAAAGTAAATCCCAGATAAATCAAATAATGTAATGAACCTGTACGTGCTTTAGTGTATGTGTGAGTGTGTCTACACAAATACATATTTGCCATTGTCTCTGTCATGCGTCTCACTCACATGGCTCACCTTCTTATGTGTGCGCATGTGTGCTAAAGCACCCTTGTATTTATTCAACGCTTTATGAAAGAGAGAAGGAGAAAGAGGTCAATTATAGTCAGATATGATTGGAATGGTTCAATCTGATTCATCACATAGGTCCTGAGACTGTATTTGAAATTCATATGAGAAACGGACTGAAATGTAATATCGAGTATAACTGTTCCATGACTCAGCCAATCCTACATTTATCTGCTCAAAACATCATTCATTGTTCACCTTGATAACTAACAATAATAAGAATCAGTCTGGAAAAATCTATACTGGTTGAGCTCTAGAGTAAAGAGTACAACATTTCCTTTTGTAATGCAGAGGTAGGTAAAGTATTACAGTATCTGAGTACACGTATTAAAGGCTAAGGTTACAGTCTCTTACATGGGTGACAATCTGGAACCAGGCATAGAAACTGAAGGGCTGAAGTCAATTGCCACACTAATTACAGTCATCAGTTCTGCAAAGTCTGGCCATTGTCAGTGCTGCGCTATTGTTCTCAACAAATGAACCATGTCAAAACTTGTTCCACTGTAAAAACCGAGTGTTTTCTTACCTTGTCTCCTCAATATAAACAGATTCCAGCACAGATGCTGCATACTCGAGGTTTTTCTTGAGGTCAGCGAGGGAAGCCTCTCCTCTCTCCAGTTGCTTCACCAGACATCGTAATCTAAAACAGAGATCCAACAGTCATTTAACAAATGGGATTACACCCCTGCCATCTTGACATGACAAATTAATTGCAGCTGATATTGGATTAATCTTGTCTGGGTGCCTGCTGCAATAGGAGACGTTTTTTTTTTTTTTTTATTCTCTTGTGAACATAAATCTGTCCCCTCAGTCTGAATCACAAAGTAAGGCAGCAAAAGACAGCAAATAAAATACAATCTGACCTGTAAGCTGAATTTAATTGTACTCTGAGTTATACAGGCTTTCCCACCCACACAAAGTGACTGACCAGCAGTATGAGAGCAGAAAACCAAATAAAACATCAGGGTTCTCCTTTTAGTTCAGTTAAGCTCTGACTTAGTCTCCCCCTATCAAAATAACATTTCCTTCATAAAAGACTGGCATAAGTATAAAGGTACACAGTGGGCTTTCATCTTAGGACACATATAGACCTGTCAAACACAGAGAAATTAATAGTATTAATAGTGGCTGCATGCTATCTATGTATTTGTGTGAGCAGCACAGCGCTGGTGCTTTACATGCTGGATCACTACTGGGACACTTAATTGGAACTGAGCAATTGTTAATGTTATTAGTTCCGCCTGTGCTTTTTACTACTGCGACGAGTCAAAATCCCTCCTGCTTAAAAAGTCGATTCATTCTAAAAATTTCACATTTTTGATGTGTGCAGACTCTGCTTTGACTCATTTGCATGTGTGGCCATATAAAATAAGCACAGCTTTGATATTGCAGTTCCAGGTGCTTCTACTGTGTGGCTTTTGACATCATCTATAACTCCATTTTATTAAACTGTCTGCAAAACTCGGTCAGTGTCACTTGTATCATTTTCTGTTTCAGATCCCGTTTTAATTTTGCACCTCCAACAATAACTCCTGAAGACAGTGCAGTACTTTTTAAAGTTATTACAGCTTTAACTGCGGTACAAAACTGTAAAAAAAAAAAAAAAAAAAAAAAAAAAAGAGTAGTGTCGTTGCATGTAAAAGTTTAAAGATATGATTAAAAATGTTTTACTGATACAAATTGAAAGTGTTTTGCTAACAGCCTACTGATGTTACAGTACAGTATAATGAGGTACTTTTGCAAAATGCATAATTAATCTTGTAATGTAGGTGTAACAGATTTTAAAAAAATTAACAAATTGAATATTTGAGAGACTTGGTAACATGGCTGGCATCTAAAGTACAGTATTACTAAAAAGATCATACTACATTTTCCCTCTCTTACACATTTAAATACTAATTTACTTGTGCCAGTACATCAGTTTGTTTGTTGTATTGCTCCCAATATTCTCAAGCCCTGACTGCCCACCAGAAATAGCATGAAAGAGAAAAGCATCCTCCAGTTTTGCACACTGCAACCTCTTGCAGCATACCACCTGCTGCTGTGCTGGAGGTCACACGCTCCGTTTCACAGTGATTGCCCAGAGAGGCTACGTTTGTTGCTGAATTATTAAACAGAAAGTGGGGAGAGTCGGAGGTTTCAGTGCACTCATTGATTAAATTCCCTGACAGCAGTCGCAATTTTTACCAAGCAAAGGTAAATGTTTCTTGGATGATGTCTGAAAAATATGTCATCACTACACTTGAAAACCTTTTAAGTGTTGACAGAAGCTATCAAAAATAGAGGGATGGCATGTAGTCTAACTTGTGTGCTATACAATGTCTTCAGGTGGGAAATGCTGGAATGCCGTTTCTCCATCTTTGCAAAAGAGACAGTCATGATTTTCATATTCATTCAGAAATGTCTGGCAAGATGTTTAGCAAGCAGACAAGAGTCTGCAGCCAAGCTGAGTGAAGCTGAACGTCACCACAGCACTACTCTGATGCAACTGCTCATATAAGGATATTAGGAAAGTAATTAGTTTAGCATGTATTTGGTAAGAAATCAAACACACTAAACCAAAATATACATAAACCAAAACACTGGACAAACTAATTTGAACCAGATGATGGTGCTGGGTGAAAGCAAAACCAAACCTCAACTTGATGAATAAGCATCACCATGGGTGGTGCTTGATAGTAGACAAAGATTCATGACCAGTCCATCAGATAGACCTTTGCTGAAACTGAAGAAAGCGCTGAGTAACAGCCCTCTTTTTCAATGCTGACAGAATCAAATCACAAAAATACAGAGGAAAGAAAGAAAGATTTTTAAAAAAGCTAAAAAAAAAAAAAAAAAAAAGTACTAAAAGTTAATGGACATTACCATAGTGGTTAAAAGGAAAGACTAAGAATCCACTTTGATGGATGGATATGGCTCTGGGAATCATGTGAACTAAAATAAAAGCGTTTTTCAAGTTCAGGTTTAACTTGTAAAACTTAAAGCCAGAGCCAGTTAATAGAGATCTGATGAAGTACATCTGAGTCTGAAAGCAGTACTGAAAGCTACCATGGTCATTTTCCAGTGAGAGCTTTAGAGATAAAGCGATACCAGTGAGTAGGACCACCCATCCTTGACATATGCACCACAATAAAAAGTGCTGTAGACGTCACAGGTAATAAACCTCAGAGCCGGCGACAGACAGGATCCAAAGGTTTACCAGTAGAAGATATATGCCTGTAAATCACATCACCGTAAACCAACGGTGACATAAAAACTAACTTAGCAACCATTTCTCAGAAAATATGAGGAAGATTATTTTATTTCTGTGGAGACAGCTAATCTCCAGAGTCGGCACACAAGACTGTCTGTGAAATGCAAATGTTAAATGAGATCGTGTGAACCAAAGTGATGGGAGGACATTGCCATCCCCAGAGTCATGCTGCCAGCGCTGCCTAAAACAAAAGGGCAAAAGACAAATGATCTGATGGTATAAGACGTTTGCATGAAGGAGATAAATGAGTTCATTTAACTATGACAACAGCTGCTTCACATGCTGATATCAGTTTTAAGATGCTGACAGCCATTTTAAGAATCACAGGGAGTGAATGGATGAAGGCCGAGCTGCAACTGTAGAATCACTGCACATGTGATTTGGATGACACTAATGATGGTTATTAGGAGCAGCTGTGTGCCAGTGAGCCTCCTTGCTAATACACAAGAATACCTCCTTGAGTGAATCTCCATGTCAGACTATAATTCACCATACAATGTTGAAATTTCTTCTGTTGGTCATTTGCTTGGACTTTACATCTTTGTTGCAGCAGAGCAGGCTTGCTGTGCCTTTTTGGAAAGCTCATTTTGAATGACATTAGCACAAGTACTGAAATATGTTTCTGTAAAAAAAATAAAAAGAAAGAAAAGCTTTGACACCGGCTCATAGCTTTTGTTGTACAATACATTTTTTGTTCAATGAAAAGACATTTTACTAGATGTGGAGCATCAAGGAGGGTTTTGTAGGGAGAATGAATGCACTGTGATGAAAGAAGAAAGTAATAACAGATTTTTTTTTTCCTTTTTAATTTTTTTGCTTTGTTGGATTCAGGACAAAGTCAACCATTCAAAAACAAGCTTTTCGAGGCTGTACACTGTTTAGACACTTAAAAAAAGCAGGAAGAAGGATTTGTGGTGATGAACTGAGTGCCAAGATGTACAATAAATTAATGTCTCTGCCAACTAAAACAAAATTGGCTCGATTCACCTGCTGTCATTACCAAGGGAGGCAACACGCCGGGTTAATAGCACAGGTCAGGCCCAAAGTAACTCCTGGGCACAGAGCCAGCTGAAAAATTCAGTTTATGGCAGAGAAAAAGCTGCTAGGGCAGTGGAGCAACAGCCGTGTAATTTGCTGCAGCTGAGCACTTAGCAATGAGGCAGTGAACTAATTTCCACTTTTCTTTTTATTAGTAACAACAAAATTGCTTAACCTGTTATCAAAAATAAGCTTTCATCAGCACCATAAGAAGAAAAGGAAATCTACCCTCTGTATGCCTAATAAATTGAATGACATGGATGGAAATTGTTAGACAAAATAACACTTCAAAAGAAAACCCAACAATAACAAACAGACTGACGCAATTAGGACATTCTGTATATGTGAAGAGGATGTGTTTCAGTCTGTACATGATTATTATTGTAAGAAAAGTTAAAGAATATTGATACGATAGGAATTTGCCTTCAAGTTATTTCACTTTGTCCACGCAACAGTCCAAAATCCAAATATTCTCAACTGACAGAGTTAAAGAAAAGCAGTAAATTCTCACATTTCACAAAATGTAATCATTCGATTTTTGGGGCCGTTTTTGCACAGGAAATGACTTAAATGATTAATAAATTAACATAATCAGTGACGATTAGTCCCAGTTGACTAATCTCACATTTGTTTGAAATCAAGATGCTTTTAACTTTTAAGCAGACACACTACGTAGCAGCGACACTGTACAGCAACAAAGAGCCAACAAAAATATAAACGTAAATACCAGCCGTGGTGAGCAGATATTAACATGAGTGTATATAGAGACGATTGCCTTGAAAGAAATTTTGTTCAAACTGCTATCCTGAGAGTATTGTTTATACATATAGATGAGATAAAGTTGGCAGTAGTGGTAGATACGGTGAATGTATTGGACTGTGTTGACACTGTATGCGACTTACAACGTTCAGTATGTACACTGGCATGTGAGAAAATAATCTCATGGCTTGTTGGCTTTTTCAGCATATTTGAACAAACCAACACTTGATCCTCCTTTAAATACGTAAAGGTCTAACACATGACATGAAAAACTAACATCTAAGTCATTTTCATGATTTAAATAAATGAAAAGACATCAGCCAGAAGTCCTACTTATCACACTTTCAAATCCAAATCCATAAAATTAGAATGAGGGCGTTTAGATTAGGTGGTGATGATTAGAACCTCCTGAGGGAGTGACAGGTGGAAGCTGTCTTATTTAAACCCCTGACGTCTACGTTCTGCTGTTCTCATTGCTGCTGAAGTGTTTGGTGTCACCATGCCAAGGTCTAAGAAGCTCTCTAAGGCCTTTAGCAAAAATAGCTTGTGAGTGCCTATGAAAAAAGATCTCCAAATTATTTGAAAGAAATCAATCCACTGCCAGAAAAACCTTCTACAAGTGATGGAGCTTTCAAACAACTGCCAGGACTGGGTGCCCATAAAGCAGAGTGACTTTGTTGCAAAAAGAAGTGTCTGAGAAACTCAAAATTTCATTAGCAACAAGTATGCTGCTGGTGTCAAAGTACTGTGCCTTCAATCAGAGGATGATTTCACAAGTTTGACCCGAATGGGAGGAGTGAAACAACTAAGCCTGCTGCCCACACATGCTGGCCTTCTTACAGACTTAAATACACGTGTCCCCGGTTAAATATAAAAACGCTCTGTTTGATAGCATGGATATGACGAATACCATAGTAGTAGTCCAATAGTAAGTAAGAAGTGTGTATGTAGAGTCTAAAGATAGTGTCATACACTCTGTGCAGACTGTAAATGTATAAATAAACTTGTGACCAGCGTAGAAGCAGCTTAAACGTTTGTCGTTCTCCCCTACTGAACAACATGGTGTCATCTGCAGATTTGTGACAGAAGGCTTATTGGAGATGCAGAGCACACGGCTCACAGCCTTGGTCAGATCCATAGCCAATGTTCAGGATGTTTGATGTGTGTTTTTCAGACTAATGCAATGTCTCCTGTTTGACAGCTCAATATTTCACAGGCAGTTGCAGCCAGGCAGGGTCAGCTGGTAATGCCTGAGCTGTAGAAGCTAAAAATCCACAAAGTAAATCCTGCCATTTGTACTTGTGTCCTGATGTGAAAAACGAAGGTGCAGCGGCTTGCTGGAAGCATCATCACAGACCTTTGGCTTTGTACATGAACTGTGAGTGGCTTAATAGTGAGTTCATGCAGGTTAAGAGGTGAATTAGCACAATGTTCTTTATGGGGTTCTGTACTGGAGAGGTCAGGTAGGACAAGTGCATTTACATGAGCATGGGACCAAAAAACAAATGGATTATGATTAGAAAAGCAATACTTTGCTTTAACAGAATATATAGCGGAATATACACATTTGTTTCCTTTGTAATAATTAACAACTATATAGCACCCCCTAACCATTCTCTCAACAAAGTCTAAGATATTATCTCATAGATGCTTTCTTTCTCCACTAAATTGTCACATTTGAGTAGCCGCTGGGTTAAGCAGGCCTGTGACAGAGCAAAGCAAAGACATGAGCCTCCAGCTGTCTGCCTCTATATCTGAAGATGAGAGATTTATTTGTTTTCCCTCATAGGGGTGAGCAGAGAGCACAAAGAGGAGATTAGAGTTAGAATTCAGGTTGAGAGCGTTTTCCTCTGCTATTCTTATGGCCTCCAGTTCTTTGGCCTCAACTGACCTGCTCAGAGTGAAAAATGGAAAAGAAATGAAAGGACTGGAGCGATCTGGTGTCAAACTGGGGCTTCCCTTGGTGTGTGTCCACGAAGAAAAACCTCCCAAGAAGTGTTGTAACAGCCAGAAGTGAGCTTGAATAAAAGGGTGATTAAGTCTGTGTAAAGGAAATACTGAGATTTCCTTATCAGTTATATGTGTCAGAAAATAATTACTGAAGACATATCAAAAGACTGAACTATGTGGGACTGAACTGTGGATTTTTGTCATTTTTGTGTTCAGGATTTTTTGGCAGGGCAGAAATCGTGGCTGAATGATTTACTGGAGAGGCTTACCGTAATGTTATGAAATTATTATCATCAATGCTAACTGTAATTTTATCAAATTTCATATAAGGTGCAACCCCTTGACGTAATTTTACATGTGTTAGCCAAACATCATTTTAATGTAACGTTAACAAATGTTAATGCTTGTAATGCCATATTAAACTCTGGTAAGGGAACGATGCCAATGTATATGAGTATATGAGGTGTACGAGGAAGTACAATGTCAATCCATGGGTCACCTTTTGCATTCATTTTAATAAACAGTGTATTTTCTAAACATAATCTGCCTTTAAAAGTCATCAGCAGATTTTGGGGTTCAGATGGTTAATAGAGTACTGTAAAAAAAATGTAAAAAAATTTTTTTAAAAGTGACAGCACCAAAGAAATAGTGGTAAAATAATGAATCCAAATCTAAATGCGCATCAAGCCTGGATTCCTCTGGTAAATCTGAACTGGATTCTGGCTGTGTTGGCTTTAACATGCATGGCAGTACAAGTCCAAAAAGATTCTTTCTAAGCATTTACATTTGACTGTATGATTACCAATAGTATCCTGCCATGTGATAAACTCAGAACACCCACTTTTTACTGCTTTCCACAGACTTCAAAGAGCAGAACATCCAACATCATACAACTGCATTGTCACTCAAGCAAAAAAAAAAACACTCCCTGCAGACCCGCTGGGAAAAAAATGTAAAAATGAAATGAATCCCATTCTGGCCTAACACATCATAAAAACAGGTCCATTTCTGCTTTGACAACAGTCAGAGCCTATTTTCCACACAGCAGAACACCAAGGGGGGATAAATGCGGCTGGTTGAGCAGAGGGGAATGAGAGCACTGGCAGGATTCAAAGACTGGTCACCGCCTGTGTTCCAATGACATTCTAACCTACAGTAGACGGTGTGTAATCAATGGCCTGGGGTCAATGTAATCACCAAGGGAGATTAGCGTGCTTTCAGGGAACACATACAGGTTTTGGGCTGATAAGCGGAACAAGGCCTGCAAAAACATGATGACTCAGTTAAGCTGTGGAACCAGATACATTCTGCAGCCTCTGCTGTGATTTGTAACTGCAGCAGAGAGGAGATTCATCAATACAATCCAGGAGTCCTGGGACACCTACAGTTTGATAAGACAGATGGAGCGAAGCAGGAATCGGAGGCATGGTTTGATATGGAATACGTGTCTGATCAAACAATGAAAAAAAAATTACTGTTTTGCCCAGAACACTGTTTCATTGATTACTGTGAACGTGACAGTTTTTCAGCTGTTCTGTTTACTACTCCACCAAGCAAGGTGGTGGAGTTATGTGACAATCGGCGCACGTGAATCCTTCCTTCCGTCTCTGCACAACATTACTCAAAAATGGACAAACGGGTCTGGATTAAATTCTCAGGGAAGGTCAGAAATGACACAAGGACCACCTCATTGGATTTTGCCAGTGATGCTGCTTGTAGTCTGGATCCATGGATTTGTTAAGGATTTCCTATTGAAATAGCGGCGCAGTGTCTGATAGCATCACAGCGTCATTGTAACTATGACAACAAGTGAACGCTACCTCAGCTGCCTGCTGACAATCACATAATTGCGAACCTAATATAAATCCACCGCTGCCGACTTATCAGAAATTATACAAGGAACAACTAACTAAAGTGTGGGGGTGTTTCCGAGTCCCATCAATTCCCACAGACCACTACATATGTAGGTCAGTCGATTTGGTATCCATACAAAATGCACACATGAATAACACATGCCTATGTTCAGCGCAAGGTCAGGGAATGAACAGTCCTGGCGAAGTACTGTGCTCTCTGAGTGCTTTTCTTGTTTAATCTATTGATGTTCTGCAACAAACACATCTCTTTATGATGAAAAAGAGAGTACTATGATACATTATATTATTTGTGAGAGATGCAACTTTATAAAACATAAAAAAGTAGTGTAAATGCAGATAGTTTTAACATTGCTTTTGCTGGATAGTGGCTGATTTTTTGGCTGGGTTTTTTTGCATACAGACTATTGCCACGACTGGTATTGATAAAACAGACTGTATAAGACATGGACATGGCAGCCTGGTGTCACCCATTGGTTTGTGGACCACCTCTTTGAGGTCTTGAGTCTGGCATTTTTACCAATGCCATTTAGTCTTTTTGAAGCCAGATGTGACATTTGAGTGGGTAAATCTGACTGAGAACTTGAGGACACTATGCATGTCCATACAGTAGCGACACATCAAACAAAAGGTAGCTACACCCTGAAGCATGCTCTGATTTATCATCTGTTCTACTCTAAGTGGGACCATAATTTACTAAAATAGCATCATGTTGCCTGAATGTTAAAAAGAATGCAGGTTCATACTGTACTTACATGACTGAAAGATGTTCTGAAAAATGTATAACTTGTATGGAAAAAAACATGCAAAACAGCATTTTAGTTTAAAAAGCAAGCTATATAATTACTTATAGAGCATGGTAATGCTCTCTTTCTGTGTGTTTAAAAAGAAATAATACTAAGCAAATTTGGGAAACAGCAAATAAAAAATTAATTGAAATGTTGCACACATGGGCAAATATTTTCTGGGGATTTAGTAAATTCTAAAGGACAGACAGTAAAAGCCAGTGAGCCCTATTAAAATGTCCTTAAATGCCTGGGAGTTGCTATGTAGCGTGAGCTAAATGCTGTAGTTGTATGTAAATACAGCTGTTAATGTGACACCCACACTAAGCGTTGGTGGCCATCCAGTCTTGAGTGGGAAGAGCTACGACAGGCTCAGGCTGAATGCTTCATTTGCTGTTGCTGGCTCTAAATAAACCTGCAAACACTGTTGCGAGCATATTCTCTGAGCAAAATTGGTAACTCCTTCAAAAAGTTCCAATATCTGTTCTAAACAAAGCTTCTCCTGTGGGAGGCTGCAAATGACAGATGTGACAAGAATGGCGTGGGACACAAGAAACCTTAAAAAAGATCAGTGGCTGGCTGAATGCAGCCCACTCGTGTCAAAGTCTGCCAATCAAAACTACACGGTGATGGTAAAAAATTTTCAATAACAGTATGAACACAAGAAACAAAGAGAAAGGGAATCTGTTGGATCACAACCATTTCTACATATTGTAGAAGGTGAAATCCTTTCATTCTAATGGAACACAAAGACATGCAGACACGTGTCCAAAACCTTACTGTGGATGCAAAACAAGACTACACACATTCAATGATTAGACCCTGTAATATACTTCATGTTCCGCATCCACCTTTCATCTATGGCACCAAACAGAAACCGATGAGCTATTCTGAGGAATCTCTTGTCCTTTTGTCTGCAGTCACGGAAAATGAACAAAATTAGCAATGCTGTGAGACACGATACGCCCTCAACACAAAGACACAAGTTGTTTTAGCCCACAATTGGTTCTGTTTTGTTGTTATTATTGTTAAAATTGTGTTATTTTGACAGTATCACAGAGTTTGAAACAATATGCTTTAGGTTCTACTTTACTGTCACAAATGTATTAGTTGTACTAAAAGTGCATATGACAAACAAGGATATGTTATTAGCATTGTTTTGGGTGTTTCCTACTCCAGGTCAAGTTAACTCAGTAATACTGTTTATATTGACACAAACTGGTCAGTTTATTGAATGAAGATACAAATAATCAGTGCAATAATATAAATTTATAATAATCCAAGCTATTTCCACAACACTAAATGGTGTAACATATACTAGGGGTGGGGAAAATATCTAATTGTGTATATATATATATATATATATATATATATATATATATATATATATATATACAGTTACTTTTATTCAACCAGCAAGTTTTGTTTTTTTTCTATTGGAAATGACACAGTTGTCTCCCAAAAGATAGTAAGACAATGTACAAGAGCCATCATTATGGAAAAAATGATTTCTCAGCTTTTATTTACATTTAAATAAAAAAGTGACATGTCCAAAATTATTCATACCCTTCTCAATAATCAACAGAAAAGCCTTTATTGGCTATTGCACCAATCAAACACTTCCTATAATTGCTGATCAGCATTGTGCATGTCTCCACTGGTATTTTTGTCCATTCAAATTTTGCGATGAGCTCCACCTCTTTCAGGTTGGAGGGTCTCCTTGCCATCGCCCTGATCTTTAGCTCCCTCCACAAATTCTCAGCTGGATTCAAGTCAGGACTCTGGCTGAGCCGCTCCAAAACGTTTATGTTTTTGACTGCTAACTATTTCTTCACTACTTTTGCTGTGTGTTTTGGGTCGTTGTCATACTGAAATGTCCAGTGGTGCCCAAAGCCAAGTTTCTCTGCAGACTGCCTGATAATGTTGTTGAGAATCTTGATGAATACCTATTTTTTCATGGTGCCGTTTACTGTGATTAGGTTCGCTGGTCCACTGGCTGAAAAACATCCCCAAAGCATGAGGTTCCCACCACCATGTTGGACAGTGGGGATGCTGTTCTTAGGGTTGAGGTTTCTCCTTTCTTACGCCAAATGAAGGCTACATCATTGTGGCCAAACAATTACATTTTTGTTTCATCTGACCGTAAAACAGAAGACGAGAAGTCTTCTTCTTTGTCCAGATGAGCATTTGAAAAGACCAAGTGGGCTTTTGTGTGCCTTATCTGGAGAAGTGGCATCCTCCTTGGTCTGCCTCCATGGAACCCAGTAGTGTGCAGTGTCCGTTGGACTGTCTGCCTTGAGATGTTGCCACCAGCAGGGCCCAGACTCTCCAGGATGGCCTTGGTGGTGATCCTTGGATTCTTTTTCACTTCTCTCATTATCCTCCTGGCCAGCACAGGTGTCACTTTTGGCTTCCGACCACGTCCTCTGAGATTTTCCATTTGCAATTACCATTTGGAATGGTATGGAACCTTGGATTTTCCCATAGACTGTGAAAGATCGCAAGGGGTATGAATAATTTTGGACACCCCCATTTTTGTTCAAATGTAAAGAAAAGCTGAGAAATTATTTTTTCACAATGATGGCTCTTGTACATTGTCTTATTATCTTTTGGGAGACACCTGTGCCATTTCCAATCAAAAAAAAAAACCTTGCTCTTCACCAAAATCCTGACTGTCACACAAGAAGGACAGAATGAATTTGTAATATCATTGACAGAACAGTTTAAACCCTTGGCCAGATGAGTTGCAAAATATATGAAGTGTGGCTATTCAATAATGAGATTGAATTTATTAGTCAAATCACCAATGGGAAGGCTAAATAACCCCTGAAAGTTTCAGTCTGCTTGAATTAAATAAAACTGAATTACAGCATTAGTCGCATTATTTAATAGTCACACCTCATATATATCCTAAATTGCTGCCTTGGTGATTTGCTAATTACATTGTCTCATTTTGCGATTTGAAATAAGTGAACAATTGTTCTGCTGTAGCATAAAAGAAACAGCATGTCATTATCACTAAAGCTCAGCCTTGCATACCACCACCTTCAGCAGTCCACTTGGATTATACAAATGAAACAACCTTGAGTTGTGTAGCATCTGAACTGTAGCTCAAAAGCTGCCCCAGGCAAGATCTTTGTGGAAAGCAAATCTTTTCTAAACGAGACCATGAAGGGCAGAGAAGGCTGCTGCACTTCTCATTCTGAAGCTGTAAATTCATCTTCGCTTTGCTCAAACAGAACACTGGACAGGAGATTCTGACAGGTCGCTTAGTAACCATAAGCAAACTCTGTGGGGTTGACACAAAGTATGACTCATTTAACAAATTTAAAACCATAGTAAGAACACTGACTGGAAATCAGGATAACGTTAAAGCGAATGTGCACGTGCTTCATTGTCATACCCATGTCGACATAAAGACATAAAAGAGTCAGCTTCAGCAAATTCCATCCTGCACACAGTCAATGAGAGGTGATGAACCATTTGGCAACAGCAGAGGGTGGGTGTTTGATTTACCAGCAGCCAAGTTATCACTGTAAAAGGCTGAGCATTCATCTGCCATATGGGCTTTTAGCATTCTGCCTAACTCTTTATGCATTTCCAAGCTCTGTGTGAAATTCAGCACTATAAATTCACAATATAAACTGCACAACCACTGATACGCAGGTAGGGTTTACCTCACGATTGATAGTAAGCATGGAGACTCTCCTCAGCCACGAACACCGTTTTTTTTTTTTAATTCATCATTTTAAAATTGATAAGACTAATCTGTGGTAGTACAGCTTGTAATCATAACACTTGTTTCTATAGACAGAATGTCATCAGAAAAGTAAATCCCTAAAATGTGGAAAGATGGCAAGGACAGCGAAGCCTGATGGGACAAAACCACAAGCAATCAGACAAGTTCAACCAAAATATTACCAGCATCTTATTGTTTCACTGCTGACATTTATTGTGCATGTGACTTGCTGAGATCTCAGCTCTTAAGTTACCCAAAACTAAGATAACAACATCCAAATTGTAATATACTGGAATTACCTTTAAAAGCCACATTTGTAAAAGTTTATCAAAATAAACACTGCAGAAGACAGCACTTAATAAAAAAAAAAACCCTGCAAAACAGGTATTCAATAATACTATTACCATTTAAAGACATGTTCATCCTTAGAGTTCATGAGTTCATGCTTAAAAAAGACTTCATTTTGTGTTGCTTTGTGACTGACATAATTATAATGCTTATTTAGTGGAGAGTACGGCGCCTTTTGCAGCCTGGCTACATAAAGAGCAACACCATGTTTTAGCAGAGATTACAGACACTAATAATTAAAATATAAATGCACTGGGTGTAAGTGTGTGTCTGAGTGGTTATCCTCTCACATGTGCGTGTTTGTATTTGTGTGGTGATTCCATAAATCAAAAGCCTCTGTAAATCCAAACTACATTTCCTTTAATCCCAGTAAGCAATTTGTGAGTTCTGGGAAGTCATTTGTTCTGCAGAGAAATAAAACAGAGCCAACAGCTTAAGTGTAGTCAGTCTGCATACGAGCAGCATTACAGCACAATGATGCATCACAGAAACTTTGTGTGCTTTTACTTCTGTGTATGTGTGTACTGTACAGCATGAACAGCATGACCTAGGCCTCACGTCACAGAGTTACGTAGCTGTAGTACAGTAGGCAACACCCAGTAGATCACTTAAGACTGTGGCCAGCAGCCAAAGGGAAACTCTGACTAATCACACAGATTAACACACGGCTGGCAGAAATACCGGAAAACTTCATACCTGTCTGGGAAATACTTAAAGGAGGGATACTAAGAAACATGTTGGTTTGTGTAATTCAGTTCATTCAGAACAGCCATAACAGCAAAGTTTGATTCAACCATAATCTCCAACCAATGAATAGGTAAAATCTCACTATTTATACAACATGGTTTAATGAACTTCTTTGATTAGATTTCAAATCTAGTCTTCGACGGCATATTCACACAATGCAAGCAGGTATCTCATACAAGCGTACTTCAAAAAGTTCTCACCCAGCAACAAGGGCTGTAACTCCCATTTTGGGGCATGACTGTTTACTAGAAAGCCGTGTATCACTGTGCACAAAAACTCAAATGGTTAAAAGGAGGAGAAAGCTTAGAAGGTTCATGTTGCTGCTTCAGGACAATGCACCCGTCCACACAGCACAGGTGGCAGCAGCCAAATGTGGCTTTGAACTGTTGACTCCTGAACCTTGAGCGACTGTGGCTCAGGTGGTAGAGCGGAGGAGGCTGGTGGTTCAATCCCCTGCCCCTACACAAATCAAAGTGTCCTTGGGCAAGACACTGAACTCAAAGCTGTTTCTGTCAGGCAGGCAAACACCCTGCATGGCACCTCTGTCACCATTGCTGTTTGAATTAGTGAATAAGAAGCACATTTTAAAGGTAGAAAAGTGCTTTATAAGTGCAGATGCTTTACCATTTGCACCTCACTCAACCAACCTGGCACTGTCTGACTTCTATCCATTTCCTAAACTGAAATAGAAGTGATGATGACGTCATCTGTGCTGATGAGGAGAATCTGGAGGATCAAGACGTGACCTTTTTCTGGAAAGCTTGAACATTGTTAAACCAAGTGCATTAAAGTTAAAAGAGCCTATGTTGAAAAATAATGCAAGAACAATGTTCTGCCTCTCCTACACATAAACAGAATGTAAGCCCTTACATACTTAAATTAGTGAAGCATCATCTACTGGCCTTGTTTGTGTAAAGTACAGGTGCTTAATAAAGTTATCAAGTTTGAATCATCCATTTTGAAGTTGTCCCTCGAGCCTGATCTGTTTTACGGTGCACTGCAGGAAGCATAATCTGTAAGTTTATGTGATTATATCGGATATTTGTACCATTTGTTAGTATCATTTAGTTGTTAGAACAGCAAAAGAGTATTCTGAGGATGTCTATTTAGACTTATTTGATTTATTGTGTCTGTATTTATGCAGCCATGCTTGCTGTGTTATTCTTATGTGTTATGCATTGTTGTACAGTTTTACACGGCTGCCATTAAAACATCCAAAGTCAGCTCCTGTCTTGGGTTCTTCATAAAGAGTGTTTAGGCCACTGCATATGTATGCAAACGCATAGTGAGGCAGCAGAAACAATCTTTATGCCATGACGTTTTTTGAAGTACCCTTGTATTTGTATTTGGATGCATTTTGGGATTAAAGCCAAAATAATGATGACATTAACTTAGCAGTTAGAAAAAGTACTCTCTATCATGAAGAAACTATTTAAGTTCACATTTGCCCCATGGTTTAAGCAAAAAAACCCCAAAAAAAAACAACTATGGTAAACTATAGTGGCTAAAACTATCATGACCAAATAGCACGCTGCTAAGACTGAATATTGTATTGCATGGGTGCCTGAGAACGGTCAGGATTTTAGGTTTTCTTTGGTATCAAAGCAGTCCAGTCATAGTTGCTTGTACTACTAGAAGTACACAGCAAAACCAATCTGTTGGTAGAAAAAAAAACCCAAACAAGCAAGAAAATAGGATTCAACTTTAACCCTCAGTGTAACAGACTAAGTGCAAGAAATCAGAAAGCTCCCTGTTAAAACCTTTTCTTAATTATAATCTAACAGTTTGGCAGGTTCTACGCTGTGATGAGGTCACTTTTTGTCAGTGAAATGTGGCACAACTGCTTTCACAGTATCACTGAGAATAACACATTTTACCAAACATGCATGAAACCTAAAAAGCAGACACAGTCAATTACTGTTGCCTTTCCATGACTCACGCCATTAATTAGCAGAATAGGAAAAACAGTAGTGAGGGAGATGAGGTCAAATAAAAGCAAATCAACTGGTGGTAAAAATGTGTGTTTACTGTAGCGTAGACACCACTTCGGGATCGCATGATTTAGGATTTAATGGAGTCACTAATGACTGTATGGCTGTCTATCTTTCGATTTAAGCCTGCGGTGACAGTACAAAGAAAGGTTTGAGATGACATCTCATGGAAAAAGGAGAGTGTTTTCTGAAAAATTATGTGGTAAAACTGTTATTTCACATAGCAGGAAATAGCATGGGCCTCTCTTTAGTGGAAAGGTGCAGTATGACATAGAAAGTATTCAAATTTTTATTAATGCAGCTTTATTTTGTCTTTGATCTGGTTTTTCTGAATGCTTTTTGTGAGGAGTTTGACCCCGCCCCTTTGCTTCCACTGATTGTTTTTTCTTGGTGTTTTGATGAAGCTCTGCTGTGAAATTTAAAGGTCAGTTGATAAAAAAGCTGTGCATTCCCAATGTACTGTATGGTTTTGGAAAATCTAACTTGACAAAAAAAGACCAAGTGTATTTGGCCTTCCTTACATTAAAACCTTTAAAACATATTACTTCACATTTACTGTATGCTTTATATATTTCAACAAAGTTTAAAGTCAGTATCAAACCGGTAGTCTGCAACGTTGGAAACCACCTAAAACTTGATATGCTCTAGAAATGCGTCAATGCAAAATGACAGCATACTGAATTTGTATTATCTGCAAAATCAAAATAAACCACTGCCTCCCTAATATGGTAAACATGGCATTTGACAGACGTCGTCTGTACTAATTTTTTCCACCAAGCTCTTGTTTCCAGGCAGTATACTGTCTACAATCACCAGAGCAAATCAACATGTAGGTCATATTTGTGAATACCTGGAAATGTAGGAGCCAGATAATATGCCTGTGTTATTCTCTCTAATATACTTGATTAGCAAAGCCAGCAGACTGGAGCAGCTCTATCAAACATTCAACACGCTACTGCACAGAAACCTGAGTCTGTTGAAATGCAGGATTCAGTTAGACATTCAGAATTGCAGAAACCTCGGTGTGTAATCAAAGTTCAGTGGCCTGACACGAAACAACTCGACTGTACTAATTGACCTCATGGAGAATCTGCACAGCTCCTGTCACTCCAGTAATTCACACGGGGAAACGATGAACATCTATGGAACATGTATAATCCTTTCTCTTGTCCTATATGTATAGTTTGACAACCCTCTTTTCCTCACCATATGCCATATACCATATGTGTCCATACACTATGCACAGTGAACTGAATATATGTCCATTACTAAATCACATTCCTGACAATTCAACCTTACTGAGCGATTACAAAAGTTATGAAACTCAGGAATAAAACCGAACACATAAAGCAAAATAAACACCACTGTGCCTATAATCTCCCCTCTTTCATTTCCAGCCAGTGGCCATACCTACAGTACTAGTGGTACAGGCAAACATGTTCTCTCTTATGACATGTGTCAGGGCTGCACTGTAATCCCTATCACAGTACAATGCATGACTTCCGTAATCTGACCGATTAAAATGCATCCCCTGGTCATTGCAGGTCTATAGGAGACAGAGGCAGGGAGAAACTAGATGTGGACAAAAGAGACATTAAGTAAACCCAGCTGCTATTCAGTTCAGTATCTGTTGCCTCAAACAAAAAAAAAGAATTTGACACAGTAAATGTTTTATGGCTGCCGAATTTTAATCAGCCTACTGGAATTTAATTAAAATGCATAAAACACAATGTTTAACATTTAATTTCCTCCAACTGCCCCTGTCTACTACTTTAAATTACTGACTAAATCTGTGCTGTGGCTGATGACTCAGAGTTGTGAGTCAGGTTGTATTAGAATGTTAGTAAAATATTGTGAAGAGCGTTTAAAGTTTTCGAAACATGACTTTCTTTGAAGAGAAAAAGAATATTTGAATGTATCTGTATTTTTAACACTCATATCTCACATGTAAGCGCTCCAATTAAGCATGACATGAAAATCCCAGATCAGACAAGTGAGACACAAACAACAACTTTGCACTTGTGCTTTTGTTCTTTTGTACTTTGTCCCTTAAATCATTTTGGGATTTGATTTCATTATGAAAAAGTCGACACTGTTTTTGCAAATAAGGAATCTCTGGTAGCCCAAAATGATGAGGCAGAAATTGGAACTACTTGAACCACAAGCTTGTAACTCGTTTTTTTTCTGATCTACATATAATTTAACTCTATGACAGACTAGCTAAGAGAGTAATGTGCAGTTATAAAGACACTGACGCCAAAACATTATGACAACCCTCGACTAATATGATGTCTGTCCTTCATAAGCAGCCAAAACAGCTCCAGCCTGCAAAGCTGTCGACTCCACAGACTTCAGAGGATGTTCTGTGGTATCAGGCTCCAAGATGTTAGCAGCAGATTCTTTAGGTTCTGGATGCTGGGAGTTGAAGTAGATATGGATCATGTTCCAGTACGCCTTCAACAGCCTGTGACCGGTTTATGGTTCAACCGAAAAGCCTGTTTGTTTCAGAGATGTTCTGATCCAGTCACATGGCCATATTGATGTGGCTGTCGATAGCGTTGTTCAGGTCTGTGCACTGATTGCTTCTCTTGCATCCAACACCTAACAGACTGCTCATTAAACCCTCTGAATTTCAAAACGGTGGGTTTGAAAGGCATGTTATTTTTTAAAATCAACAAAATGACACCTTTTAAAATATCAACAAGCTGTGAAAACGGGAAGAATCATTGGATTGTCAAGTTAGTCCTTAATGTAATCCAGTGTGACTCATGGTTCTGTCTGCAAAAATAGCCAAATCTAACCTTAAAATCAGGATATTTCTTCAAATTCATTTTATTTTTTGTCTTGTTCAAAATTTTTCCAAAAATAAACCTAAGTGCATCAGGTAAAAACAAAAAGAAATGTGCTCCACAGTGCAGCTGAGAAAAGTGACTTAGCTGCGTTGAAAAACAGTAAAAAAAAAAAAGTCCAGGGACTTTTCTGCTAAACTGGACTGAACTGCAGGCTTTATACAGAGAAAATAAGATACAAGTATGGAAACTTATTTAACTCGTAAGCTGTTAGCCTTTTTTTGTTGCTGTTTTGTGTCAGTCAGATGAAAAATAAGTCAAAGAAATTTGAGTTAGTTTTTTTTTTCTCTTTTTATGATTTGATGTATTCTAACTGTCCTGTGCTGCACAAAAGACATTTGTGAGGTCTCTGTATTTCCAGCTGTGGTTGTGATGTTCCTGTAGAGATGCAGAACTTTATATTGCAGTGAAAAATGAGGCATCAGTGAGTACAAATGTGACAGGAGCAAAAAATGCCCATAAACTGCTTGGTTTTAAGGTGGTTAACATATCCCAGACCTTGACTTGATCTGTGAGTGAATATTTTGGATCACTGGTAAGGCAGGAAGGGCTAGCTCCCACCCTAAATCCCATTTGACTGGATACAATGAGTCATGAAAATTTTCATGAGTCATGAAAAGTACTTTAGAATGTACATGAAGAGAAAAGAAGGTGGATGTTTTATCCAGAACTGCTGAATGATCCTGCAAAAAAGCCAACAAATTGCAGAACAATTTGCATACAGTACATTTGGGAATAAAAATTCAAAAGGTATTTTTTACTCTCGTGTATTTTGGGTAAGGACAATGTGATATGGTGTTGAAAGGTAAAATTACAACTCCACAGAGTACCTTCAAATGCTGAATAAAGTGCTTATTGATATTTTGTGTTGTAAAATGAGTCCACGTGACCCGTGTCTGGTCATGTTTTGCCTGCTCATTCAGTACCGTCCACCATGTCCTCAGTTCATAACAGTCATTAAATACCAGTAATTCACTTACAACAATCTAATAAGATAAAACCAGATTTTCAAAGGTCATTGAATTCCCATGTCAGATGAGTCATGCAGGCTAGAGATTAGAAAGGCTTTCTGTCTATCTCTGTCAGCCACAAAGAACCAAACACACACACTCACACACACACAGCAAGTACACATACACACCTACTTCGGGTGCAGGGGCAAAATTTGAAAAAGTCATTTTGAAAGTGTACATTTCAGTGCCTCAAATCCCAGCTGCATTCATGAATCACAGCATGGACAAGGGATCTGCCACCACGGTGCCGTTAAGCAAAACACTTCACCCCAACTGATTTTTATTAATGCTGCTCAGTAGTCAACTGTTAAAACTCAAGCAACATCCAAATGTGGGAATTGATATTGATGATAGGTAAATTGGAGCTGACATCTGAATATTCATAGTTGGTAAAACCAATAACTAATTAAAGGTTGTAAAAGTAGCTTCCCGGTCACAAATAGAACATACTCATGTTTGACAATTGGACTTAACTGCTGGGCAAGACTTCTTAATAATCTAAGAATAGCAATTAACCCAGGGACACACTGGTTTCACAGTCAGATGTTATTTATAGGAGTCTTTCCAGCACTGATTAGCTAGAACCACACTGAGTGCCAGTACCAAGTGTTGTCACTGCCAAATGCAATGGCTAGGCTAATGACTTTAGCATGGACTTTTTCCAATCTTAGAGGCCCATGTGGGCACAGCAAACTCAAATCTCTCAACAATAGCAGCAAATTTACAGTTGAAGACTTTAGGCATACATGAAAGTCCCTGTGAGATGGGAAGTAATTTCCTCCTAAACAAGTTGGTCATAAATTGGATTAAATTAAATAAAATTGTACATTGCAAAAAAGGCGGTTTCAGTAGCAGGCAGTGGAATGGGTAAAAAGTAATGGGTTAAATATGAGAATGGAGTACATAAATGATTAATAATGTCTGAAATACATAATATTTTACAGACTATTTAATATCACTTATCATATATTGCTTTTGATACAGAAAACTGGCACATTTATTAGGCCGGGGCGCTGTGAGACTGCAAAAATGCTTCAGCAACGATACATATAAATGTCTCTATGGACTGACTCTATGAGGAGAGGTGTGTTACGGGTTAATGCAGGTCACAGAAGCTTGCAGAGAGGCATCCTTCAAAATCTGAACCCAACCCATTTTGCTGACCAAGCAAGCTAATTGTTCAGAGAAATACACTCATTCTCTAGTAGTAAAGAAAAAAGCCACATGATTGGCTCTGAAAATGCTGACCTACAAAAAAGTGTAGTTTCTGTCTATGTCTGAGCATTCTTTACTGTTCTTGATAAAAAAGACGCACATTTTTTTTTTTATCAGTCTGCTTAGGGAGTCCCTCCTCTATCTCCTTTGCTCATTCCTTAGATATCTCTCTGGCCACATTTGTCTTCCAGTTCCTTCATTTTTTTTCAGACAGGACACTGTTCATCTCATCTGCAATGCAGCTTCACCGTTGAGCATCTCGTAAAATTACCTGAGCTTTTTCACTTCATTGCACTCCCAGCAAAGTTCTTCCCTCTTCTCAGAGGCCTCAGCACACAATGTTTGACTCAGGCTCTTTTCTACTTCAAGCATTTTGAGCTTGTCAATTTGCTGGTTGAAGGCTTTCAACAGACTGGTGCATTAGCTTTTTTCCTCCACTTCTACAGTTTCATATATGTGATGTCATTACTCAGAAATCTCTCTTTGCTGTATTTCTGTAAGAGGACCCTCATTTTGCTCGGAGGATGTTAATCATCTTATTCTGTGATTCCTACTCAGCTCCTCCTTGAACAGCTTCTTGAAGTCGTTGAGTGTTCTTACCTCTTCGGGCTCATGATGAAGCTCTTCAGCTATTTAGCTGTAAAACTATTCAATGAGGTGCTTTTCTGTTTTAAGCATTTGTTTGAGAGACTGAGGGAAACCCTTTCTCCAGTGCTGCTCTCAGTGTTGTGCATCACTGCAGAGATTACAGGTAGCTCTGCAACTCTCATTGGCCATATTTGTACAGCTCAGAGACTGCTCTTCTCTCCAGTTGTCCTTGACAAAGAGTGTCCCCCCTCTTCCTCTCAGGCCTAAAGTTTCATGCTGTGCTATCATCCTTTGTCTTGTCCTGGAGGAGTTTGCTGATGTCCACCATCTCAACAGGCCTGCTTCGAAGCTATTATATTTCATCGTAAAGGTCATTTTCTCAGGCTGTTTGTTTGAGCATGGGTTGTCACTGGTGTGCACTGAAAGACTATCATTCCTGATCTGTTGCTCAAGAATCTCCCCCTGTGGAAGACATTATTGCCCACAAGGGGCTCAGTTTGTTTGGCAGAGGATCTCAGTTTGTCTGAGGAAAGTCTCTAGTGTTGGTAAAGGATTTCATTGCTCTACTGAGCTGTTCCAAGTGCTGGGGGATGATGTTGTTGGCTTGACATGGGCACTCAAGTGGCCTCTATGGTTACAAATGATACTTTATTTGAAAATGAGACATCCGCATCAGATGTGCGCGAGTCTTTCTTAGATGAGATTTAACTTCCCTACAACTGTGAAAAATATTCAAAAGAAACAAGACCTTTCAATATTGTACAAGCATTCTGAGCTTGTATGATACTATCCTTACGTGGTGCCAAATAGCAAATTCAATTGCAATGTTTTAGTTATACTACAAGCAAAATAACCAGAACTCCACACCAGAATAAATACACTTGAAGCTCTCTAGTCATTTAGTTGCAGTGAAAACAGTTCAGCTAAGTAACCATCTGTTATCTAACACAAACACATAGATAATTTGTATTTCTGAACTGAAGTGATGCATTCAGGTCATTCCATCATCAGTAATGATTAGGGATGTCCGATAATATCGACCTACCGATTATCAACCTGATATTGGCATAAAAATGCATTATCGGTCAATATCGTTGTCGGTTTTTTTGCCTATCATGGAAATCGATAAAATAATGCCTGGATTTTGAAGGCATTTACCGGCACGCAAATGATTACATCATCAAACTGGATCCTGAAGCGTGTAAAGAACCATGCCGGATTTCTAGTGTGCTGCGCCAGTGTTGGGCTCAGAAAAAAAAAAAGACAGGACTACATTGTCAGTCGAGTTCGTCTACCAATGGAGTGAGGGGAACACAGCTTTTGCTCTCAACCAAACAAAATCACTAGCCAATGGGAAGTAGAGTGGGGGTGGGTCTTAGAAAGACATTGATATCCAGCTGCGGGTGAGTCCATTGTTGTCATGGTTATAGTGACGCAGTGATACAGAAATCTTTAACAAATCCATGGATTCAGATTATAAGCTGCATCACTGCCAAAATCTCATGACTTGGTCCTTGTGTTATTTCTGACCTTCCCTGAAAATTTCATACAAATCCGTCATTACGCTTTTTTTGAGTAATGTGCACAGACAAATAAATGGAACAACAAATGTACACCGATCATCACACAACTTTGTCGCTTAGCAGAGTAAATAAATATAATATAAAAATAAATGGCACTTCCCGTGGTTGGAAGAGTTCAACAGAGATGCCGAGCCCTTCGGTTGCTGGTGCAAAAAAATCGAAGAAGCCTAGTGCTTGCTTCTGTGTACAGTGTTAAAAAAAAAACAAAAACCCTCAACTAGTGGCAAAAAGTGCTGCCATGTCATGAGTCAGACCCACAGAGCTGCTGTCCTCTGAAACTCACAACTCGTTTACCGGGAGCAGCATCCACCGCTGAGGTACCGACATCAGACTGACCGGGTTTGTGATTTTAAAACACGTGTGTGCTCATTAATTGCAGAACACGACTTGTCTTTCACCAGATCTTAGCCACTCGTCAATCCGTGTAAAAAATTGACTGAAGATAAAAATGTTTTGTCAAAACTGTCCGAGTCAGATCAACATGCTGGGTCCATAAATACACAACATAGCAGCAGCATTTAAGAAATGAGCACTTTAATGTTTTTGTTATTATTTGAACCGAACTATAGTTTGCTGTTATATACTATATTTTTATTTATTTATTTTTTGCACTGTAACCGTTTGCATAGTTGTATTTCAGAATAAATAGTGCAAATGGTGCACATATTGTTAAAAGGTGAATCAATGTCCTTTTTCCATATCTTTTACTGACTGGTTGCTAAATAATATATTTGCACCATGTTGTAGTCAGATGGAGTACCGACCACCGCGTGCTGATCTTTTTAGTATTACTATAATCTGCATTCTGAGTTTCTGAATGCAGATATCTTCATTTCTTATTAATTAGCTAGATTGTACCCCGACCCCCACCCAAAAGCAAAAAAGTTCAGGTTTATTATTATTTTTCACTTTAAGCCCTGCAAGTGTGGCTGCAGTAACAAGCATGCTGTGCCTGACTAACAGTATGTCTGTGGTTTGGAAGTATTTCCAAGCCCACATATATCGGTATCGGTTGATATCGGAATCAGAAATTGAGAGTTGGACAATATCGGCATATTGTTTTTTGGCAAAAAAGTTAATATCTGACATCTCTAGTAATGATCAATACTCTCCAACCCACACAATCATTCTGTCACGGCCTCAGCCTAGCCACGCCCCCTTCTGGTCATCCTCTCCTCTGCCGGTTTGTCTCCGGGATGCAGAGCAGCTGCTAGGCTACACACCTGCAGCTCATCACAATCACCTCTGCAATAAAGACATTCCTGTTGTTGTTGGTCCATGCTCAGTCCACTGCTGAGACACGGTGCGACTCCGGAGCAGCCTGCCTTTCCCCTCCAGATGATCCTCCGGATAGAGGACCTGGACTCCCCCCTAGAAAGCCTCCCGAGAGAGGTTTTGGAAGCCGTCCCCCAGATAGGGAATGTGGACCCCTGACTGCTCCCGTAACCTGGCTCTGCTCCCCGAGGAGGACTTGGCGTCTCCCCTGGCCGCCGCCGCTGCGCTCTCCCCTGGATGCATTGAGCACCGCTGTGAGCCTTGCCAGACTGCCGCTCCCCTGGAGCCTGCCTTCCCCTCTCCCTCACCTGTGATGAGTGGTTGCCTTGGGTTTTTTTGTAGTTAGTGTTATTTTGTAATAAACCAGTTTAATTGCGACCTGCCTGCTTCTGTTCTCTCTCACTTTGGGTTCAAATTCCCCACGCACCGTAACACATTCAGTGACTGCACTGATCACCGGTCAGGTAAATGTTGCAGTAGCTTGTTTCACCTTCTTTAAAAGCATATGGCTTGAAATTATAGTTTAAATTAACAGTGAGAATTCTAATTCACACCGTCCACAGAGTGCTGACTGATGTTACACGATGGAAGGTTTAAAGACAACACATGAGTCTCAAAGAGATACATACTCAACATTTGGTAAGATGATTCGGGGTGAGTGCTCACTGGATTCAACATTCAGGACCTATTTTCCCTTACACTAATAAGAGTGAGAGAAAAAAAAAACTACTTTTCTTGTCACAGACTTTTCATTACTGTTCAGATTTGTGGATGTAGGAGTGTTTGAAAATCCTGATCTAATTGACAATCTAACTTGATTACCGTGACAAACAAAGCAGAATGGTCTGTTCACTGCATACCAAGGACAACCAGAGGACATCATCTCATAAGACCTCATGTTTTATCATTTCTACAGAAAACTGGAGACTGCAGCTTGAAAAATACCAAACAGCTTATACACTCTGAAATGCTGATAAAACTACACATGACAACTGGCAAAGTGGAGAAAAGTGACAACAAAAGTCATGGCAGAAGAACACATAAGACATAAGACAATGTAAGACTGCTTTATGTTCACTCCAAGGAAGGTCCAGCAAGGGACCCTTTAATGTAATGGAGCATCAGAATTGACTTTGGCTGTCCTTTCATGGGTGACTTGTGTGTTATCTCATGTATACGCCCTGAGATATGAAGATGTGATGATTTTTCATAGATAAAGAAGGCACAACCTTAAAATGTACTTATAAATGCAGGTACATCCCTAATATCAAAAGTGGTATAGGTGATTTATTTTTGGATGGACACACACATGAACGCACGCACGCACACACACACACACACACACACACACACACACACACACACACACACACACACACACACGCACACAGGCTAGGAAGCTAATTCAATGAAAGAGGAGAGGGAGAGAATATAGCACTTTCGATTAGTGTGCACAATGCTGAGTCTATCAGAGATTATTACAGGAGTAATCCAGACATAGTGATAGCCAACTATAGCTGCCACTTTGAAAATGAAAGCAGGTGTACCAACAAACAAACAATCCTGTATCCAAAAGGCAGTGCCCTCCTCTTTTGAGCTGAATAGCCGTGATGTTGTTATTGGAAAACAGATATGTTCATTGAAACCCATGTAGAGATAATTCAGGTTAATTCTAAAGCACAAAGAGAAGGAAACAATGGAAAATAAAGAGAGACAGAGGGGGCACGATAACGCTACTACCTCTGTCCTTGTCCTTGTCTCACACACACACTCAAACACACAACCACACAGACAGATCAATAAAAGCTGAAAAGTGGTGCACTGTGGTGAGTGAGGTCATCTCTGGTCTGTCCTTCAACCTTTGGACAAACAAGGACGCTAGAGTGCACTTTATTTGGAAATGTGCCACTTCACACTATTCAGACACACACGCACAATGCGCATACATATACAGAAAAGACCTTGAAACCGCATCCTTTATTCCCAATGACCATTGTTCAATCCAGTTACTGTGAACCGAATACAGTTCCTGTATCAGTAATTGTCCCTGGTAAAATATGAATACCAAATTTATGGGAGAATATTGATATTTCCCTCCTGGTTTCACTGAAACCCCATGTAAAGATTCCTCTTGAGTTATGAACGTGTTATTCACATGTCACGTGTTATTCATAAGCAACTAAACATCCACTACTGTAAATATATGGATATATCACGAACCAGATTCATCATGTTACAGACTCTTAACCACAAAGAATAAATGAAAAGAAAAAGTCTCCAAGCTGAGTAAACTGTAAAAAAAAAACAAAAAAAAATACACATTGAATAGAGCACCTAAATAATTTTGATTATTATTTAAATGATTTTTCCTCTCTCATCCATCATTTTACTGCTTTTTTGGTTCAATGATTTTTGAAAATCAAAGCATGCAGTAAACCAGTTTGTCCTCAAACGGCAAATGTTGATCAGCCACAACATTAAAACCACTGCCAGTTGACTTCAATAACACTGATCATCTCGTTATAATGCAATATTCTGCTGGGAAATCTGACACTGATGTGAATGTTGCTTGGACCTGTGCCACCCACCTAAACATTGCTACAGTCCAAGCACACAAAACATGGTAACTTGCCCACAGCAGCCTCCTCCATACTACAAAAACTGCTGAGGAACGACTCAAGAAACACGACAAATAGCCCAGTGCCAGAGCAAGCCTGATCTATGGAGCCCCACCCTGCTAGACACAGGACCCAAAGGATCTGCTTCCAACATCCTGGTGCCCCTAGAGGTCCTGTCTCCATGGCCCAAAAGGTCAGATTAGTGTTACTGGCACAAGGGCGAGCAACACAATATTAGACGCCTGGATTAAGTGTTGTGGCTGGTTGGATATTTCTTAATGAGACAGCTTTGTCTGAAAACTAAGCAGTGAGAGCTGCTTGTGCTTTTGGGAATCTGCTTTACACCATAAGAATCTCATCCTCACAATTAATCTCTCAGCAGATACTGCAGCATTTTTGTGCTGTGTTGAAGTGAACCAAGTGAAACAAATCTGCCCACATAATCACACAGAAACGTCTTCTGACTATGCATGTTCCATTTGTGGGTAAATGCTGTTGGTATTTTGTGTCTCATTTATAAAAAAGACAACAAGATATTATTGTGACAGCATCAGTAGTCGTGATATCGGTCAAAATGAAGAAAACAGCATTGCCTTACATAGGAGATTCCAGATATAAAGCATACTGTCAGCACTCATGAGAACATTTTCAGTAGCACCTGTCATCTGGCAGTGTGTAGGAGTGGGACTAGTTTGCCTTTAACTGATTTCAGTTTCATCCGCACCTGTCAATAAGGTGTGCATTGGTGTGTACACTGTATTATTCTCTTTAGATTTCCCTCCAATTCACTATTCAACCAGCGAGACAATATTTCAGCTGTGTTAGAGTAGTCTCCATCCAGCCATTATCTACACACCGCTTAATCCTGTAGGGTCAAGGAGGGGCTGGAGTCTATGGTAGAGTATTAAGGCTTCATTTGTACTTTGACTGGACTTCTGGCAGCTCAAAAACGCCAAGTCACTGACCATTTTATTTTTTACACCTTATTCATGCAATTATTTAACCAATTATTAAAATGTCATGAAGGTTTGTTCACATTAGACATCAGGATGGGGGAAAACAGCATTTCAGTGACCCTTATGGTGACGAGCATTTCTAAAAGTGCTGATCTCCGGATATTTCTAGGGCTGGCCTGAATAGCAGTTTCTGGGCTCCGGATATTCGGCCCCAATTAATAACGAATATCCGAATATTCGGTTTGGTTCGTAATGTCCAACAGAGACGGACGGACATACAAAGGAACAAGCCGGTGTGGTTCGTAATGTTCGATGGTGGGGTGGGGGTGGTGGGTATTTGGGTCCAGCTCTAGGTATTTCCACTGCAACATTTTCAAGACTTTATTCACAATGGTTTGAGGGGGAAAAAAACATCGGTAAGTGGCAGTTCTGCAGATGGAAACGCCTTTTTGATTAGAGTGGTCAGAAAATAATCAGCAGATGGGCTCAAGCTGACAGTCAGGCTAGAGTAAGTCAAATAACCTTTCATTATAACTGTAGTGACAGAGACACATCTCTGGATGCACAACACGTCCATCCTTGAGGCAAATGGGTTGCCACAAGAGAGGACCATGTTTGGTCCCACCCCTGTCAGCCAAGAACAGAAAAGGGAGGATTCAAGAGGTATAGGCTCATGAAAACTGACAGAAGACTGGAAAAGCTAACCTGGTCTGATGAACCTTCATTTCTGCAGAGGCACGCAGATGGAAGGCTGAGAATTTGGAATCAAAACAGCATGAATCAAAGCACTCAACCTGTCTTGTCCTAAAAGTCCAGCTTGGTGGTGTTGGTGTAATGCTGTGAAAAATGTTTTCCTGGCACACTCCGAGTCCTTATTACCAATAAATCACAGCCTGTCTCAGTATTGTTACTGTCCATGTACATCCCTCCATAGCCACAATTTGCCATCTTCTAACCATAACCCCTGTTATTCCAGTGGTATCTCCAGTCTTCAGATCGGAATCCAATAGAACACCTTTGTAATGTACGAACGAGCAGGTCACAATCATGTCACAAAGGACGAGAATATGTAAGGACTTTTTCCAACAGCTTGTGAGATCCATGCAAAGAAAATTTGAGGCAGTTTTGACAGTCTGAGAAAGCTTTTAGCTACACCCTTAATGCTTGTTTATGCCCACAAATAGGCTTGTTATCACAGTACTGACGAAAAACTGCAATATCATCAACATAAAGACATTCTACATACTGGTAAATTAACCCAAAATGTAATGAAACGAATAAATGGTAGCCAAAATAAATTCCTCTACACACCTCTGAACATAATAAGACATTAGATGCTACGAAAGCTCTATAATTACTCTGCCAAGGAACGCAGCGGAGTTATGTGACGATCTGTGTATGTTTGCCCTTCTGTTAATCTGTCTTTCTGTCTCAAAAACAGACAAATAGATTTGGATAAAGTTTTCAGCGAAGGTCAGAAATGACACAAAGGACCACCTCATTAGATTTTGGCAGTGTTGCAGCTTATAGTCTGGATCTACAGATTTGTTAAAGATTTCTGTATCATAGCGAGATAGCAGCACGGCGTCACTGTAACTATGACAACAAGTGAACGCTACTTCAGCTGCCTGCTGACGATCACATGATTGCGATCCTACTACAAGTGCGGACTTATCAGGACTTATCCGTCGGGAATCATACAAGAACTAAGCAGTCTTGGCAGAGTACTGAATTCTCTGAGTGCTTTTCTTGTTATTGTATTCATTCATTTTCCTAAAAATGTTTTGGGGGCTTGTTTTCTGATTCCAGGTACCTGCCCCTTCCTCCCTCTGCTCGAGTTTCCTCCTCACCTGAAAACTCAATAAGTACACACAGAAACACAAAAGAAGCTCTTGCGTGAGTCAGATGGACCATGTGAGGCAGAGAGGCCATCAGGACAAAGAACATTTGGGTAGTGAGTCAAGCCTGGAAGGCAGAAGGCCGACTGCTGACCTGCCTTACCTTAGCCAAAACTTAATGGTAAAGTAGCCAGCTGCTGCTGTTCTGTTTAGCTTTTCTAAAAAATAAAACAACGGCTATTTATCTAAGTAATTTAGTTTAGTTTAACCGGCTACCAGGGTATTATTGTAATTTAGAAGGAAGACAATTGAAGCTATATATCATATAGGTTTAAACTTTACATTCATTAAACTTTTTAAATTTAGACCTACTTTTGCTTTGTTTTTGTCATTTTTAAATTCTTTTTAGTGGTACGCTGTTGATACATGCCTGCTGAATGAGAGTGGCCCCTTTCACCGTGCTCAGTGGTGATAATTACACATTCACACATTTTCTTTCATTTTCTATCTGCATCATGTATTTTGACATAGTTAATGTAAAACAGTCTGCATGACCGATATGCATTTCCTTGATGACAGCAGTTTCTTTGTATCTTGGTGACAGTAGTCAGCAGACTAAAAGCTGCTGCTGGATCCTGCTTTTCCATTATTACATTAACATACCAAAAACAAATGCAAAAAATACATAGCAAAGTAGAGCAAAAAGTATTTCCGCAAAAGTCAAAACTGTCCCTTTAACACATCTTGAAAAACAAAGTGCCTTCATCAAACATCATGGTTACCAAAATTAGCATGCCATTTACGACTCAATTACACTTCATTATATTCAGCAGGAACAAACATCAGTGTGGAGATGAGAGAACTGTTGAGTTCACTGGAGATGCCTCTCCATCTTTATGTCTTTCCTGTTACCCTGAGGGCCACTTATTTACCTCACACTGTTGAAGTGGGTAAAAAGGTCTCAGTAAGGTGCAATCAGTCTGATGAGAGCCTTTCCAAATGAAGTGCATGAAGCGTTCCCCTACATACAAAAAAGCTCGCTGTGATATCTGCTAACAATGACATTCTAGGGTGGTATAATACTATAATTCGTTAAGCGTTCATATCTACTGCTTATAATTGCTAAATAGTGGGTTACAGTAAATATCTTATTTTTTTGCGGGCATTTAAATTGAATTAAAGACATTTGAAAGCCATCAAACACTCTGGAAATGGCAATTTAACTCAGACAGCTTAATGTGAGCTAGAGCTGGGGAATATTAGTATTTCAGAACTCTATATATTGAACCTGCACCTGGTTTAAGGAACCTTTAGCCTAACGAGAGATAAGTTCTATATTATCTTGTCATCTTGCCAGTGAAATGCCCCTGCTTTCTTTCTTAGTAAATCATAGTATGAATAAAAACTCTGAAATTTAACAGGGTAGTTAAAACCTAGAGAGGTAACATATCTGTTTGTTACACAATACTGAGTGTGTTGGGACATTACTAGAGCTGCAAATACCAATTATTTTTGTTTTTTCAAAATAATTTTAAAGCGGTCTTGAAACGTCTTAGTTATTGTTGTTAAAAGTTTAAAAACCCAAAGGCATGTAATTTAATTCAATTCAATTCAATTTTATTTATATAGTGCCAGCTACAAGTCAAATTGTCTCACGATGCTTTACAGAATATTTACTGTGCTAAATATTGTGTATTTGGAAACACTGATATGTGAGAAGCGGTAACCAGAAAATGTTCTGCATTTTTGCTTAGAATAATGACTAAAACAACTATTTGATTATGAAAAAGTTCAATTTTATGTCAGAATGACTGATTTAGTTTGTCCACAGCCCTGGTCAGAACTTAATTACTCATAACTCTGTTGAGAAAATGTACAACATGTGTGACTGATGCGATCACTAAAGTTTCAGTTCCCATGAATCCAACTGTAGAACAGTCAACTACTGTGCCGAAGGTTTATTTTCTGGGAAGGATGTTTAGTCCAGCAGCAACTGTGACAGAAAACAGATTCCTAAGTGCGTCACTGGTGTGATTTCCAGCATTCCTCTTAGATTAACATCAGAAAAAACACCAGCAGGTTTATTCATATGCTCACATATTAATAAATGTTAAATAAATAATGCTGTATTGCACACTCACAAGTGCAAATAAGATGCATATTATCAAACAAATACAAACAGAAGCACACAGCTGGAGTGTTTGTTAATCTTGCCGTATCTGACAAAAGAGCTTTCCAGTAAGTGACAAGCAACATGTTGCACTTAACAATGGCAAATCCTTCACTGTCCACTGTTTACATAACAGCAAAGCAGCAACAAGCTGGAAAGCCTCACATCACAAATCGAGCTATTATCTGTTTGGCTGTAATCCAACAGTGGCTGACAGCATTATTCATTCCAAAACAGCTCAATCACTGCTTTTAATTTACAGTTTTGTTTACCTGCAGGACTTGTGATGAGACACATTGTCACGCAGGCTGCTGAGTTAGATCTACTCACACCAGGACACATTTTTTGTCAAACACATATAATGATGGACACGTTGAAAACATTAAAAGAGGTCCTGCAGCAAATATTTACATCTTTGACCTGATGATGTTGAGTTTAGACAGCAATATGCCAGAGAGTATCTTATTCAGTTGTATTACACTGTACTTTACATTTGCTATCCCCCACATGTCAGCGGACAAATAATGCATAATTTACATTAATAGATTTGATTAATTTATGGGTAAACTTGCCACCAGAATAAATATGGCCAAAAATCAGGCCCAGTCCAGAATTCACATTGACAAACACAGAGCAAGACTTCACATCCAGTCTTTCATGTGATGTGCTGCAGTAACATGTCTCTTTAAGCAAGATAATATACATCCAACTCTATTTTAATCATGTTTGGCTAAGATTTAGGTCATGTGAGATCACCACAAGCTCTTTCTCTATCCCATAGCACCAGAAAATTTACCATACATAAGGTTGGGTATCGTTATTGATCCTTATTGATTCTAGTTCTTCAAGATTCTCGATTCCAATTCTTTGAGGGGCAGGCGGTCAGAGTTACCACAATAGTAGAATGCTGCATATGTACATATTATAACATACACTATGCCTGGTTAAGCTAAATAGTGACTGAAAATCTGTGTGCTGCGTTTGCTGACACAGAAGTGAAATAAAGTCCCTGTTCATGTAATGTACACCATCCTCCTGCATTCTTCACAGCAGATTTGTATGAAATGTGGCTTAGCATGGATGTTCACAGCAGAACATAAATGAGGTATTGGTGACCATAGCAATGGTGATCTTTTTTCTGGTTTCTGTATATTTTGCGGTTTACTCTAATGACAGTACAATCCTGTTCTTGCTAAATGTTTTATAGCTGTATTACCTAAATTAAGGTGAACATCGACAACCACACAATTTGTGCTGCTCGCCTGCTAGTCCAGCCACTTAGCAATAGCTGCGTAGGTTTTCTGAGAATAATACTAAACTCAAAGTGCTCACAGGAGATGGGAAGACACAGAGGCATTAAACTAGCAAAACAAAAATCAGATGAGCACTAAAGTCCTGGTAGAGATATGGTGGATGCTTACAGTACACTGTTTATTTATATATTAAACTGGAGCGAGATAAATTTGTTTAGGAAACCAGAACAGAAATCAAAATTTCTTAAATTCTAAGACGGAACCGGTTCTTGATGCTCAACCCTCACTATAGCTGAACCTTACTCATGCATTCTTCCTTTTTCATCTTCTGCTTTAGCAGGAGAAGCCCAATTTGAAGCTACACACAGTGGTTATGACAGAGCGTGTGAGCCGCAGAAGGTTTTTGAATGCGCTATATGTCAGGTCTGTTACTCCCACTAGGGCTGAAATGACTGGGTTATCTGGAGATGAATGAGTAGATGGTTGAATGGAAGGAAAAACACAGCACTCACGCAAACACACACAGATGGCTGCCAGGCGTCACACATGAGTACACGCTTGTAGCATTCAAAACGCTAGATGATAGACATGGCCTTTTTTTAAGCATTCTCGCACAGTGTGACCAAATATTTTCTCACTCTGCAAAAATACACAAACAAACACAAAAAAAAAAAAAAAAAAGTCACACATCTCTGCCCAGTCACCCTTCGGACCAACAGCCAGCAGGGACTAGTGTAATGGTGGGATGGTTAGAGGAAGGATGGATATAAACAACTAGATTAAGGAGACAATCTGCGCCATAAATCTGCAATATTATCTACTGCAGCGAGCGGAGACTCGGTGAGCTGGCACCGTGAGAGCCTATCACGTTTATGTGCTCGTCTCTGCCTCAACTTAGGATAAAAGCCTATCATTTAGGCCTTGTAATCAATCTTTAGAATAGCAATACACTTAGCTCAATAATGTCTTTCGGAGGAAGGCAAAGAGGGAGAAAATAATCAGCGTAGAAGCCCTCTGCTCAATGCAGCACTTACAGCGGCACATATAGTGTCTTCGCTTGATGACTCTTAAGGTGAGCAAAGACTACAATCAGTTTGAAAGTGATTTGGCTCTTTGTGTGCAGGTGGTGAGGGCTATTTTTTGGCCTGAATCGAAAGTCTATTTGGATCCACGCACTTGGTGTCCACGCATGCACACGAGTTCATATATTGCTCTGTTTTCAGTCTGTGCATGTTTAGTGATGCACAAACTGCAGAGTGTCTCTCAGCACCTGCGTGGCTTGGAAAGCTGTTACACTGTGTGAATTGTGCTAACTGAGGTGGTTACCTCAGAATGGAAAGAAGCACCTGATGTGAAGCAGAAGGAAAGCAAAAGAGAGTCGAAAAGAATGTAATTAGCCCGAGCTTCAGGATTTGTTTGAGTCAGGTAATTACCGCTCTAATCAACAGGTAGAAGGAGAGAAGAGAAGAAGAGGTGAAGGGAGGAAGAAGGAGGGAAAGATCAGAGAGGAAAGCAAGAAAGGCATAATCATTAATGTGTCTGTTCTGAAAACCAAAGCAATAAAATGAACCTCAAAGTTGCAACACTTTCCACAAAAAAAGCCAAGTGTTTTATAATTAACCACCCAGAATCAATGAGTGCACTGCTGCACTGGGTGGTAAAACACATAAAATGAGGATTCAGTCAAGCATGGAAACACACCCAAAAGCCAAAAACTAATCAACACAAGTAAAAAACAATCCTAGCAGAAACACAAGTCAATAATGGCTGAAAGTGAGGTCTTGAGCTTTCAGCTGAACACCACAAACCCGTTTCTAATATTCAATTCAGCTGAATTCAGCTTTACTTTTCTTCTTCCTGCAATTACTACAAATACTTAAAAATGTTCATTAAACAATCAGCTTTTAAAGACTCTTTTTCCAAGTAAGCGTGAAGTGAAATTTCTGCTTCTAATTTTTAATCCATTAACAGTGTATATCATCTCTGTTTGTAATTAATTATCTGAGCACATAATCTTTATTGCCACGCCTAATGTCTGCTCCTTATTGCTCAAAAGACAGTTATTGTTTGGTTTTATGAGACGTGATAGTATTTGTTCCAGCAATCCAAACATGAAACCAATAACAGTACTCTTTTGTTGACCCCAAATGAATCATCTTATAATAATCATCTAATAAATAGCCCAATAGCTGTGGTGACTGACAAATGGCCCCGAACCACTGAAAAGAGACACAGAGCAGCTTGGGTAATGGCATATAATGCGGCTGTTCTTGAAAGGCAGCCAGTGCCTGGATTTGCTCCCTGATTACTGACATTAACCAAAGAGTTCAATTTTCCCTCGTGACTCTTGGCCTGAGAATATCTGTCCTCTTCTGCATTACCCTTGCTCCTTTTTTCTCTTTGCCAGTGTGTTGACTTTCTTCATTCAACATTCTCTGGTGGTTTTCTTTGATTTCTTGCCTGGTGTGAGTTCAGTACCATTTGTTTGTGTGTCTGTCTTGTCTGTCAGCAATAGTAGGCAAAAACGGCTTGGCTGAATGAAACTTGGTGGAGAGGTGGACCATGGGAACAGGAAGGACCTGTTAAATTTTGGTGTGAATCCTAACCACTTTCATTAAAATGGTTGAATAGGGCATTGGCCTTGGTGGAGGAGGCCATTTCTGAGTGCCATTCTAGTTTTCTCAAACACAGTGACTGTTGTTCAATCTTAAATGGATCAGGAGCTACCTATATACCTCTGAGCCACATTTATAGGTTTAATTCCGTCGCTTTGGATAAAAGCGTCTGCTGGACGAAATTGTAGAATTGAATTTTATTGGTTTTTTTAACTGCACAAAAGGGCAATGAAATCTTGCCCTTGGGGACCTGACATGAGTGTTGCTCTTATGAGACTTTAGGCACATTCTGAACTTACCACAAGTGACTTGGGATTGCCAAGAAATAACAGAAGACAAACTGTGAAGTGCAAAAATTTAAAAAAGAGACACTACTACTGCCTCTTAATAAATCTGTCAAGCACAAACACGGACTGAAGTTTGAAAACTGGAGCAAGGTGAAGGGGACCAGGTTGTAGATGCCATAGTAGCCCAAATTATTACTGAGACTGAAAACATGTACGGTACCCCTATGTAGCTTCCAAGGCTGCAATCGGAACAAACACAGCAGCCCTGGGAGAGGGAAAGGAGATACAAAATCTCTCACATAAACACACACACACAACAGAGTTGGCAACTGGGCTGACTACATAAGGCCACTGAAAGCTGGAGGCTTGCCTGGATCAGATGGCAAAACACTTAAAGCTTTTAAAAGCTGGGCTACAAGGAGTGACCACTGTGGCATATTTACAGGCTTAAGTAAAAGCCTGCTTCATTCAGAGCAGCATTCAGGCATCTGTCAGGGAATACAATGGGATACTCAAGCCCTCTACTTGTTGCTTTGTTGGTGAATAATCACTATAAATGGTGATGCTTGGCTGATCAATGCCATTTTGGTAAACACAGCAGAGAGTGCTGTTTTTTTCTTGGAAAGCGGAACCAGTCAAATTGCTTTCTGGCAGAAGCACAAAATTAAGCAGAGATTTTTCAAAGAAGCAGCATATTGTGGATCGACCGCTCACTAAACACATCTCTTGAACAGAGAAAGTCTTGTCACAGTTTAGCAACAAGGCCTTTACAGTATGCATGGAGGTATAGTGACGCATACTAATTGTTTTTTTTACCAGTACTCTGAACTCACAATAAGAGTAATACACTATAACACAAAAATGATGCTGTTTTTGTTATTCCCACATCTTTTGCATGGATCATCAGCTGGGATCCTTGACTTTCTTTGCTGAGCAGCTTTAGTCTCAGTATGTTAGGATAATATTTATTGTAAGTGGCAAGGGCTTTTTTGAGGTTCATTTTTTCTCATTTTAAAACGTGGCAATTTACGACAGCTCAGAGAGCTAATGTTAGCTTACTTACTTACCTACCTTTCTGTATTCATTGCAGCGAAGGACCCGACAGTTTCAACAGCAACATTAACTCCAGCGTTGGCCTAGATGGTAAATTTTGTGTTGAGCATGGAGATGTTTTAGTGGAGTAGACTGCTACTGGACGAGGAGACCGAAAGGGCCGAAAGATGCCACCTTTTACCCTCTTTGATTTTAACCAGTTAGGATTTTCTTCTTTGAGTTTAGCCAATCAGCATTGAGACTCACAAAGCAGTTTTTCAGGGCTGCTCAGAATTACCTACCCTGGAGTAGGACATGTGTTCTACCTTCAAACTGACCCTGAAGTAGATTCAAGAGAGACGGTTCTTGCGGTCAAAACACGCACAAAGGTTTGGGTCATCCTAAAATGGCCTGCAAGTTTCTGCAGTGGAAAACAGCCAAGTGTGGTCTCTGTAAACTGTACAAGAGCTGTGCTATGAATGAAAGCTTGATAGTCGTAGCAACAGTAACTAAGGAGGGGCGGGGGTCAGTTGTGTGAAGAGAAGAGCACAGTATACACCGTGTGATCAAAAAAAAAGGATACCATAAATAGAAACAAGCAAGCTGTTTCCCTACTACCACCAAGTGAACATAAAAGACACAAACACAGACCTTCACATTTTTTTGCACCCTTGATTCCATCCTTCTTAACCTTCTTTCTGTACAAACACATGTACACACTCACACAAACCCTCCTCCCTCTCATTGCTCCATGCCTCCCTCTGTGAGGAGGGCTATCTCTCCCTCCATTTGCGTGTGAGAGGGGTTGTCCTGGTGTGTCAGTAATGACAATGTCCCAGTGTTCCTCTCTGCCAATTAGCCTGGCCATAATTACACAGACTCATATGGAGCTGTCAGTCAGCCGGCTCCTCCACACAGGAACTCACCCACCCAGCAGAGAGAGCGAGAGAGACAGAGAGACAGTGACAGAGAGAGCGAATGCGTTTCCAACAGCTAACTCTACGCCACTCCAAACGACCACACACTGCGCCAATAAGCAGCATGACGACCGTTTCGTTCAATTACTCTAACTGTGTGGCAATCCCACAGTTCACAGGAAAATGCCATGAAACAGTGTCAGAGCTGTGCTTCAGCAACATATTTTTTTTGTTTTGAGCACCATTCTGTGGAGCAGTTATAATTTTCCTACCTAGGAAATTAGCACAATGTGTACCAATTCGTTCTCTAGATTGAAACGGGACCAGATTCAATTTGTGCGAAGTTAAGTGATGCTCTCTATGCAACAATAAACTGAATTATCTTTAGTATCAATTATTTAAAGATGATGCTATTTAAAAGTTATAAAAATGGATAGGAGAAATATTAAAATATTAAAAAATTACAACATTCTTATTCTTTTAATGTAAAACAAAGAAAAACAAGAAGAAAATGATGCTAATAAGAGGTATTTCCTGTGGAGCCACAGTCTGGATTTATTCATCCATGCCACAGACCTCAATTGTTACCCAAATCCTCTTCAAAATGCTGTTCCATCATTATGATGAACATCTGCAATGCAAATACTTTAAATGTTGAGTAATAATTCGAAATTAAAAATATTCTCCCAAAAATGCACTTTACTCTTGTCAGTGTAGCATTTGCTGAATTGATGCCCATCTACAACATAGCCTATTTAGTCTTTATTTAAAATAAAACTACATATTTTTCATCTATTTTTAAAGAAGTCCCTTTGCAGTAAAAACTAATGGGCTTGGAGGAAGTGCCGCAGACAGAGACAGTTGGAAAGTGTTGAGAGACAGACTGACACACTGCAGCTTTTGGTGTCTTCTGGTCGACTGCCTGCAGCAACACAGACTGGACACATCCAATGGTGCACAGAGGAACACAGAAGGTGCTGCCTGTGTGATTTGAATGAGGGACAAAAATCAACGTATATCATATGCTGCCTTCATGTGAATCCTTTCCTGAAACTAGATGTCTCACAAGAAGAAGAGCTTAGTTCAGTTTTTGCTGAGGATCACCATCAGCAGTAAAGGCAGTGTTCAACATTCCCTCCCTACATGGGAAGCAGGGGAAGATGTTGCTGCTGTCTGGGACGAGCAGGTCCGGGTTTTATGGGGATGTAAAAGCATTGCACACTCACTTTAATATTTCACACCCTCAGTTAAAATTAGAATAATAAATGTGTCAGTATAGGGTTAGGGCTGAGTGCACTGCATGGTTAGTTAAACCATCATGCAGATATGTATAAAATGCTGATCAAAACTGCGCAGGTCTGCTCTATTGTGTCGGTCAGTGCAGCTGTGCAGTTGGACAACTTCAGTCTGCTGGTGTTTTCTCACTGCCCAGAAATCTTTACATGGATATTAAACATTGTCCACTGAGGCTGAAATCGCACACCGGCAGCAGCAAAGCGGCCAGACACAAAGGCAGGTCATAGAGACAACACAAACATGACCAGCAGCAAAGTTCCCATAAGGACATCAGCCTTGCAACCTACAACCAGCTCACTTCCACCACCCCCATCAACTGGCCCTCAGCTTCAGCAAGTGCCAGACAAACTTGGTAAAGATGAGTCAGACCAGATGGGTTTGCTATTAGTGCAGATGGACAAAAAACAATGTGTATTTGCATGTTGCGGCTACATAAAAGCAGCTATGGACAGATATAAAGCAGCTGGTGGTTGATGATCACTTCTAGATGTCTAATTTCAGATCCATCCAAAACTATTTTGTTCTGGACCTGGACCTAAAGAAAATCAAAAATGAATAAAAAAAAATACAGTTACTGCAATGAATTAATATGAACACAGCATCCAAAAGAAACAACAGAGCAGCTTGTAAATTCTGTAAGATAACACTCTCTGAGAGGGCTGGGATCCACAGTTAACTTTGTCAGGACTTAGAATAGAGACATAAAGAAAGATAGGCTAAGTGTAAGTGACAGTAGCAAGTCTACAATTCCATGATTTCATTTAGTAGATGCTTTTATCCAAAGCAGCGTACATTTGAGAGTAGATACAACACAAGCAAGGATATAGTCAGGAGAAAACAACCTGGATAAGTGCTATAAAACAAGTTCAGGTGTGATAATAGGACCGTAGTGTTTACAGGCAGCGCAGACGGAATAGAATTTTTTATTCTTTTTTTGCCATCTGTCAAGTGCAAAGGTGTTCAGTGAAGAGCTGGGTTTTTGGTCTTTTCTTAAAGACTGAGAGAGACTCTGCAAATTGAACAGAGTTTCGTAACTCGTTGCACCACCGGGGAACCACAGAGGAGAAGAGTCTAGCTATCGACTGGCCCTGTTGTGGTGGTTGTATCAGGCGCCTTTTGTTGGCCAAGCGTTGAGAGCAGGAGTGTAGACCTGAATGAGAGAGTTCAGGTAGGAGGGAGCTGTTTTCAGGTCTATGGCGCTATCTTTAACAATCTAGCCCTTTACCAAAATGCTTTAGAAATGTCTTCACCCCACACCCAATTAGTTCTACATGTTAGCTTTACATATGTATACTGTATGTTTCAGGGCACTAATTTCAGTGGTGCAACACAATGGTTTGCATTGTTTCACATTTTAATCTTAAGTCATGCAGAGTGTGACCAGTCTCGTCCTGTCTTCACTTGGTCGCAACCCACCTCAGTCTTGGTTTCAACTTGATCATAACCTCTAAAAGTCTTGGTCTTGCACTTGGTCACAATACACTCAATATTATTGGTTATGACTCTTGACTACAACACTACCAGACAACGAAGAGAGGACAAAAAGGTGATCCTTTTGTGACACTCTAGCATCCAGTGAGAATGAATATCATCTTAGAAGAGATAAGTTCATCACTCACCACAAAACAACATGCCTTCCTTGATTTCTAAATCAGATCATACATGACATAGCACAAAACAAATGTTATTTTTATCATTTGTCAAACTGTCTGAACATTACAGTTATAATCTGCTTGTGTCAAAAAGCCATGAAATAAAATACATCCTTGAAAAGATAAGGCCATGAGAAGCTGAAAAAATGAATGACACTGATGGCACGATCAATACAGAAACATCTTTAACAAATTCTACTTAAATCTGCATCACCCAGTTATCCAGTGGCATTAATTAATCCCTCTTTTCACCCTTGTAAATAAATGCAGTCGAGTCCCACTTAGTGAGGAGGCTGATTTCCCCTGAGCATTTCCAACAGAACCAAACAAATGAAAGTTTCATAATGAAGAAGATAAGATGGATGGCACTAAAGTCACTTGTCAAGCTTTCAAGTTCTGTGTGTTGTCTATGGTAAACTGTGTCAACATAATTTCTATCCACTAGAGTGCCAGTTATTTGTTAATGACAACAAGGTGACACTTAACACAAGAGAGAAAGAGAAAGTGAGGGAGAAGATCTGTGAATGCATACAGCTGTGACAATGTTTTATTTAACTTCAGCCACGAGATGTGGCTCTGACAAATGGAGGTGGATGGACAGAGGAGATAATAATGATAATAATCATAGATGTAATAATAACAACTTTTATTCAAATTGCAGTTTCACAACAGGGTTGCAATTTGCTTTGCAGGGAAAGCTACAATGAGAAATGAAGAGAGCAAACACCAAGGTAGGAATCGGTCCATGAGGTCCAATGATGCAGGCGAGAATAGAAGGTAGGGGGTAGGGATGAAAAGGAAGGAGGGATGAGGAGGGGAAGGAGGAGGTCCAGAGTCCCAGCAGCGAGTCTTACCTCTGGGACGTCTTCTTGTACTTGCGCCTGCCAAAGAAAACAAACATGAGGATAGTGAGGCAACGGAAAGACAGAACCAAAAGACATCGGGGTCATGCAGGAACCACATAGGATTCAGTTTCAGACCATGCAAGTGGTTTAGGAAAATTTGTCACGTTCACTAATTTTCTCATGCTGAAAATGTTCGTTTGTTTAAGCTGAATGCATCTAAAGAAGAACTGTGATACTGCAATTATCTAAAACATAATTCACGTGAAGCAAACTTAATCCAAAATTAGAATTGCATCATCAACACCACGGCCTGCCAGTTTACTGAGAGGTTTGCAAATGCAGTAGAACTTGAAACCTTACTGTCAACAGGCATTTAGGGGCATCAATAGTGCAAATGATCCAATCTCACAAACACATGTGCTTGTGTAAAGGAGGCCTTTATAGAGATGAAATGAGCACTTCAGCAGAATTCTGATGGATCTAATTTGGAAGACTCGTAAAAGAAAACCTCACGAATTAGATTTAAGATAAGAATACAAAATAGTTCATTAATATAACCAATCATTTAAGTGTCACTGGATCAAATATGTGGATTTAAAACAATTGTCTGTATACAGGTGAAGGCCTTTGATTGCAGGGTTCGTTTCCTTTCTCAGCAGTCATCATATTACGTTGTACAAACACAGTGAATTCTTAAAAGAATGCAAATGCTTGGAATCACTTATGCAGATGAGGGATTTAAGACAGGTTTAATGATATGCACAAAACACAGGCACACACAAACTCCTCCACCTGACATCCCACCAACTTTGCTACTACACACACATGCACACACTGGGAAACCCACACAGTCACATTAACAAACCTACTGTGCTATCACTTACCCTAACATTTGGCCTAAAACACACCCACACCTCTATGAAGTGATAACAGCATGGGTCTAAAAGCTGAGTTCATACATTCACTCACACACTTAAGGCACTCACACTAGCAAAGTGGGGGGGAAGAGACGGGCCCACTACTGTTTGACTGCAGACGTGGATTTAAATTCTAGTCAGGCAGAACTCACAGCACTTAGCTTGATTTGTTTCTCAGTCATTTTCTGCATCAACCTTTTAGAGCTCAGCGTAAAACAGCAAGCTAAGGAAGTTATCGCTCGTAAAGAAATGTTAAGAGCTTCTTCGAAATCAGTGAAAAAGAAGGACAAATTAATCATGTGAGGTCTATCAAGCAATTCAAATTAAAACAAGATTAAGTGTCACAGTAAGATGGTTATCTTAGAGAGTGTTGGGAGTTTAAAACAGAGAGTAAACAAGTTGGACGGATGGTTTAAGATAAGCTTATAAATAACACGAGACTAACAGACAGGAGTAAGTGACTAAACTGGAAGGTGAGAGAAACAGAAGTATTGATACCTCCAACATTACTCACCTCCACTGGGAACCTTTGTACCACCTTTTGTCCCCTCTTACTCAGAATGCTTCATGTGTGTCAACAGCACAAATCGTCATATTAGACGTCTTTAATGCAATGTCCTCAGCATAATGAGGACGTGAGTTGAGAGGGGACAGGAAACTCCAGGAAATATTATATGTAAAATGTTGAACCAACTGTAACTCTAAGCAAAATGCTAGGGTTAGACAGCTAACATTGGCTCGCTGTTCAAATCCTTCCCTTGAGTTAAAGTCGTAATATCTCAGTGTAAACACTCCTATTAAAAGTAAGAGGCAAAGCATTGAACAGTAACTTGAGTAAAAGTATGTAAGAGACTATACTTTAAATATAAAAGCTACACAATGTAAAACGTCTCACTGTTAGGTCAATTTTACTGTTATGTGCTATGCCACTGGATTATTATTCATGGGAATGATTGAAGTGCATTTCACTATTGTAGTTGGTTAAAGTGAAACAAATTTGAAATATTTTAATATAGATACAGGGTTGCAATTATGGATTTTAGTACTGATTATTGGTAATCAACTAAGATTGATAACAGTTATTTGGAACGGATATACATTGAAGGAAGCGTATTAAGAGCATGTGATAGAATGGAGCGTGTTATTCATAACTAGGCATCTTGGTTAATAGTCATTACAGTTACCGAATGTGTACATATGTAAATGAAATAGGATATATTTACAGCATGTAATAGCGAGGATCCTGTCACCCTTAACTAGGTTACTTCATTAATCATGATTGCTAAAATTGAATACGTACAATAGAAACAGGAGTGATGATGTCAGAGTGTCACGTTGCACTAAGACGCTCGCCTCTGTTTACTGTGAAAACAACTGATCAGCTGGTCCCTTCTGCAGTATCGTCTGCTATTCTTCTCTGTTTTGTTAACTGACTGTTACTGTAATCAGATAGAGCTGTGGCCGGGACATTGCTTGAAACCACAAAGTAACCACAGAGAGAGCTGCATCAGAGCCAAAGTGGCACATTTAATTTATCTGATCAATAATGGCTTAAAATTAACAATACTCATAATCAGAAAAATGAAGAATATCAGCTCTGATAACTGATAAATCCCTAGCTGCAGCTAACATTTATTTTATGGATTAATTTTGCTGATTATTTTCTCAATATATCAATAATTTGGGCTCCTTTAAAAAATCTAACTTACTTTGTCTGGCTATTGTTTAGGCAAACTTAGAAAAAACTTAACAAGATAAACAGAACTACAATGAGGAAAAGTAGCAAACTGACACACTGGAGAGGCTGGAATCATTAAATATTTGCCCTTTGGCAAAAAAAAAAAAAAAAAAAAAGATTAATTATTAAAACAGTTGACAACTGATTCTGACAAACTGATTGAGTGACCAGTCATCTCAGCTACAATGACATATAGACTGTTTTACAACCTACAACAATCATCACCATTCAGAATCTCTTCATTGTCTGGTTTATTAAAGCTGGTTAACATCTAATCGAGTAAAAACTATCATATTTTTCTAATAGAATAGAAGTACAAAATAAAATATTCCAGTAGTAGTGAGTTAAATCTCTACTTACAGGACAGTTGAGTAAATGCACTTGTAATATAAGTTACTTTCCACAACTGTTTTTGATTATTTTGTTCTATTTTAGTGTCTTCTCAACAATCAAAATAGTGTCATTAGGTTGTTAGCCAACTACATCGATCCTCCATGCACCAAAGCTATGTTGCCCTTCCCTTAAGTGAGCTCCCTGTGATGAACTGTTGATCAATTAATTAAATAATTCATTGATTTCCATTAATCCGTGGGTGACGGAGAGGTCAGGTCTGTCGCAGTGATCTAATTTATTAATGGAAATCCATTGGGATCCATTCAGTGATGCAAAAACATAAAGGGGTCATTTATCAAAGGAAATTAATAAAACACAACACGCTGTTCATGCCTCGCTCAGACGACATCACCAGGATTTAGACTGCGTCACTGACGGTTGAGCATAGAGAAGACTATGCAAAGCAAATACTCTCTTGGCCTATTCACGGACGACTGTTGTACTCGGGGCAGTAAACTGTGCCAGAGATTGTTCTGCTAGGCATCCAGCACACTCACAATAACACACAAATCATACAGCTGCCAAACAAATCTCCTAGGATAAGCGGGCAGCACATACAGTAAATGTCACCGAGCAGTCATGTACACTCTCAAACACACATCCAATCTATATCGTACACATGAGCACACATGCACACTCAACCTTTCCGCATCCTTAATACATACACACTGCATAATGTCGATGGTTCCCTATTAAACACACAACATACACTGTGTGAAGTGTCAACATCTGTGGGGGCTGCCTGTCAGTTGGAGCCCCCTCTCTTCAGACAGAGGCTCTTTGTGAGATTAAAGGCTAATGTGATCTCTGACACGCAACAGGAGCCCTCAGAGCACCCCACAAACTGTAGCCCTGATGACAAAAAAAAAAAAAAGATCTGGGCTCCTGCTACATTCATTACACTGACTTTCCGTCAATTATCCAAAAAGACAGATGTTATGATGGTGACCAAATGGAAGAGACAATGAAGTCATCCGAGGAAACTAAACGTGGCAGAGGATGATGCTGGAGGGATCCAAATATTGGGACACACGAGAGAGAGAAACAATAACTAATCGTGGACCAAAGAAACACCATGGCACGAAAATAACAAAAAATACACTTTATGAGAGTCATGTGAGAGTGATGGCCAATAATGCAGAAAATCTTGAGCAGCTCCATGCACACTTCACTCACTCAGTGACCAGCTTTGGTGCAGAGGGAAACTGTATTTCATTCAGACCTCCAGCAGTGACATTAAAGATTTTTTTCATAACCCTACCCTCCTAGCAACAGTGTTGTCTCCTCCCCCTGCTGAGTAAGAATGATGAGAACTGCAAATGGATAAGAAGAAGATTCACACTTCAACTTACATATAAATTGTGTGATTTCTTCTCAGAGAGAAAGGTCGTGGAGGTGTTGATTGCTTGGTGCATGTGACAAAGTAATATTGTACTATTGGAATTTTTTTAAGTATCTCTAAGAAACTGGTAGAAATAAGGAATGTTATTCTCAAGGAGATTTTTGTAGTATTTAAGGAGAAATATCATGGATGCAAGACTAGACAAAAAAGAGAAATATAAAAAGATTAAAATCTTCCTTGGCCACAACTGAGGGAGATATACAAAAATATACACATTTAGTCACCTAAGTTTAAATTTATAGTCATATTACATCACAATTCTGCATGTCAAATGAGACATAAGTAATAAAATGGCATCAAAGCAATCATTTGATAAAAATAAAACTCATAGTGACTAAAATATTTCTTGCTCAAGCTTGAGCAACACTTTAGTTCTTATGTGCTTTCCTTTTCTTAAATCAACCACACAGATGTTTTGAGAAATTACCTCATAACGGTTGTTTGGATTGAGCAATTCCAGTGTCTCTCTGTGTTCTCTTTACTTTTATCACTTGGTCTAACCTTTGTTTTTTCTCTCTTTCATACACTGACAGACACACAATGTGGCTGCAACTCTTAACAAAAGCAGCCAAGCCCTTATCATGACATCTGTGCTGTTTTCTGTATCATCTGTGTCTGTTTTAAATACAGATAAATTCACATGACAACAATGAAAACTTAGTTTGTATGCACCCACACACACACACACACCCACACACCCACACGCACACGCACACACACACACACACGGCACTACCTGACACACTTGTTGAAAGGAATAAAAGTGGATATACTCACAGTCCCCGGAGCCTGAGCCAGATCTTCTCTATCTGTTCCGGCTGGAGGTACTTCAGGGCCGTGCTTTCAAACTCCTCAATCTCTTTGGTGGGAGACTCCATGTCAGAGAGAGTTCCGGATGTGCCAACAGGAGATCAAAAAAAATAAACAAAAAATTAAAAAATAAAAAAAAAAAGAAAGAAAAAAGTTTAATCCCTCTTAAGTGTGTGGTGTGTGGTGAGGAAGACGCAACACGGAGCAGAGAGAAGTCTCGATGTGGTGGAAGCCAGGATGTGACAGAGGCGTCCTCATTCACATTTGCACAGCTGCGACAAACGGGCTGCCATCCTTCCTTTTCTCTCTTTCCTCTCTTGTTATATGAGAGAGTGTGTGACTGAAACTCAAGTGCAGTGCAGCACTCAGGCAGCTGTGACGGTCGTCAAACAGTCCCAACTGTACCTCTTTCCTTCCTCCCTGTCTGGTCTCTGCCTGTTGTCCGGTCACTTCTCTCCTGTGTGAGCACAGGGGTCCTGGAGCCTTGCCATGCTCTCCCAGCAACAACGGGATGCAGACGGCAGGGCAGCGCAATCCGGGATTAACGCTCACTGCCGAGCTCTCCCCATACAAGAGAGAGGGAGGAGAAACAGCACCAGTCAAAGAGAGGGAGGAGTCTGGCTGATAATGAGAAACCATGTTCTCTTTCATCCACTGGAAACCGGAGGGAATGAGGGAGAAAATCGAGCGGGGATGCGGAGGAACAGGAGGGCGAGACCTTTAAGGAGGACAGATGACGAAGGTGTGAGTTCCCTGGATGACTGAAAGATATTTTCTGTTTAAAGGAAATACTTTCAATTAGATTAGATCTAATTTCATTAGAAATTCAATGGAAGTGACATAAAGCAATGGCAGACTTCATGTGAGGTGCAGTTCAATACTAAAGGTGATGAACACATTCACTGCACACGTGACAGCTTGAGATCGGTCATGTATTCATCTGAAATGTAGATTATACGTTTGCTGAACAACATACTAAATGCCAAGTCAAGGGGGATTAAAAAGCATGCAGACAGTGCATTGACACTGATTTGACAGAGATTACTTTGATCCATTGAGCACATTCGGGACCGCCCCATAGTCAATCCCTCCGATATACAAGCATTATAATACATACATTATTATTCTTTCTCTTTTTCTTGCTTTCTCGAACAATATACCACAGCATTCAAATGCCACAGATACCACTGTGTCTTTTCAGCTTCATTTAGTCAGATAATGTGTGTAATGTTAGGATGGTTTTATGATACTCGGCCATCGTGACCCACAGATTTCTGCATATACTCTGTGTTGTGCTGCTTGTAAAAAGAAACCTGCCTGCTGCACACAAAAGCAGTGGGTGCTTTGTACTGGCCATCTTCGTCATTTAATATAGAGTAATATTAAGTGTTAATTTAATACTGTTACTGAGACGTGCTTTTGGTTCCTGGTTATTCAGCCTTGAGAGGCACATTTTATGTAGGAAGTGTAATCTGGACAAAAAAATGAAACCTTTTGAGTTTTTAAAGTCACTCAACATCTATTAAAAACCCAGGAGCTGTCTTCTTGTTTTTTTGCACAACCAAAAGTTGCAAGGATGACTCAACCTAGAGTCCCCCTCCTCCTTTCCCCTCCGAACCCCCTACCATACCCTGAGGTCTTTCAATTACTTGATGCAGGATGCAGGGATAATGCCAGGGCGCCACCTCAAAGAGCTCCTGCTTTCATCTGCTGAGATGGGTCCTCTGCGAGGAAGGAGGAGAGAGGTTTGCCTGAGTGCCATGAACCTGCTGATGTTCTCTTCAAAGATGCACTTATCCATGTCTCTTTCTCTCTCTTTCAATTTCTTTCTTTTTCTGTCTGCCATACTTCAATCCACTCTTTATGTGTGTTTTTTCTCCCTTTCTGTGGAGGTATGCTGGCCCCTGGAGATTTCAAGCCACAGGCAGAGATGACAGGTCAACTTGAGGGGAAACCACAAGAGCAACTTCACATTTGACTGCTTGCTGTTCACAGGTTTACACTCCAGGGGCCTAATGTACCATGTCATCTGTATGTGTAAATGTGACACCGAGAAAGGTTGAGTCTGGTCAGAGAGGTCCTGTCAAATGCACTGCACTGCAAAGACGAGGTCAGTTCAAGCTGCACTGCACTCAAAATCAAGTGTTTATGCAGAAAAAGTCAAAGAATGTTAGCACTGAAAAGAAAAAGTAAGCTGGAAGTTTACAGCAGCTGAATATCAGATGGTATGTGTAAAGTGGGAATAGAAGAGAAGATGAAATCTCCTCTCCTTTCCAATTTTTCAAATAACGTCACCGTACCATGTGTGATTGGCCAAGTGTGTGGAGTAGACAAAGTTGGCACAATTTGAGTTTCAGTTTTTTTTTGCTCAGACAGTTATTTGGCTGAAAGTACTGTCACTTTTCATATGTGGAAAAGTGTGATAATATGAAAGCTTTTGAGAAAATATTGCACCAAGTGTGCCCCATTATGATTATCACATGTCCCCTTGTCTGACTGCCTGCTTTTCATCTCCGCTTCAAGCACAGCCATTAAGAACAGCTATAAACACTTTTCCGACAGACATGGTTGGAGGACAGTATGTAAAAAGTCATTCATTTCAAGGGCACCCAGACCTCAGGCGATAACAACACTTGAGTTAAGTGCTGGGGATAGATATCTGGTGCCATAAGAGAAAAGTCAAGCTTAATTTCAAAGTCTGCTCTGCATAAAAGTTAGACATGCTACACATGCCCACTCCCCACCCTGACCCCCTCGACCTTCTTTCTGAGTCACAATATAAATGGCACTTAATGTTCTGGCATTAAATGTAAAATAAATAAATAAATAAATAAACAACAACAAAACATTTGTTAAACATTATCTGACCAAGAAAAATATCTTAAAGGCAAGTTCAAAATGATATTAACTCCGCATTCATTGTTACTGTTGTGCACCTAAGTCACATTTGATTGCCTGACAGGTTTCACTGCAGTTTTGGTGAATTTAAACACTATTACTATCACTAGGCAGCTAAAGAGAAAATATTTAGAGCAGCCCACATTCACTAGTAAAACGTCTGTGATGTATGCAGGGCACAGAATGCAGCTTTGTTGAGAGAAATGTGGCCTCCAGCCTTAGCACCAAAGGAATCTCAGAGAATGCTTTAATTACATTGCAGCCTGATGAATGAAACACCTTCTGGAATAAAGCGCTATAGCAATGTGCCGCATTTGGACCACAGGATGGTGAGAGACGGCGACAGCAATGTTAAGTATGTGATAAAATATTAGGAATACACAGAGGTATTTTTCTTGTTGCTCATTTCCACACCGTGTTTCATTGCTGCCAAGGAATCTGTCAATAAAATTGAGAATAATTAACAATCTGACAATGATATTCTAAAAGATACACATCCACACAAAGCATACAAAATTCATCACATAGTCAGGTTAGGACAGAGTTAAATGAAGGAGAAGCGAAAATAGCAGAAGGTGATAAAAAGTTAAAAGCTAAAAGCTTTGCCTTGGTGTTAGCAGTGGGTATGGGAGGGTGGCAACACAACAATAATACGTCTGAATGAGTGATTAAGGAGAGGACATAGCTAACACATGAAGGCAACATTTTTTTCAATTTCAAGACTGATGAACCAACGCAAGAGCCAAAACTGATTGTGTCCATTCACATAATGATAATCAAAAAAAGGCCTTGATTAATTACTATTGCAACAAGTGCCCATAAAAACACCCCAATGAATCAAGTCTTATGACAATGAATTACTTGTATGAGCATGTCCTGCTGGAAATTACGCTCTGCTAAGGTATTCTTGTCACTGTACTCGGGCTCCCTCAAAGCTCACACATCGAAATCATGACATTAACAGCTCCGGCCATTTGGAGGTACATGAAAAATTCAAATCTCATTTAAATTTCCAGGGGAGTGGATAAGGAGATCTATGCATCAAAATAGCAATCGCCTTTGCAGTAATGACCACATTTTGGTGGAGACCATCTATCACAAAATATGATTCCCCATCACTGCTTCATTCCTCTTTGGGTGTTGGAAGTAGTGGAGCTACAAAGATGGGTGGGAGAAATTGAGGGCACCCAGCCAAAGAGTTCTACGTATTTGCAGAGTGATGGAGGTGAAAAAACACTCCAGAGATGAAACGTCCTATTACTTCATCCCCGAGGCGGATTCTGACCGGTCAAAGGTGATGCAGCAGCTGAAGTGAGGACAGAGGTGAGGAGGGAAGAAATCAAGTCTGAGTAGAAAAATGGCACTTGAAACAATAAGCCATCAAAGTGGTTAAAAAAAAAAAAAAAAAAAAGTTTCTAACTGTTTATGTAGCATAGATTCGGGGTTTGTTAATATAATGATTATTATCTGGCCCCTTCTTCCCAAGCATGTCAGAAGCCCTTATCTGTCAGATGAATCCACCACTTGGGTGCAGGCTGAAATACCTCAACAATGATTTGTTGGATTGCCATTAAATATTTTACAGATATTCATGGTGCCAGCTGGATGAAGCCTACTGATTTTATCGAGCCCTGACTTTGCCGTTGCACCACAGAATTAATGTGTGGTTGGCATTTTGGATTAAGAGTGAAATATGCTGACAGCTTGTCAACAGATATGAACATATGTAGTTATGTTAATAACAACTGATGCGATGATTGTCAGGCAATTTGCCACAAATGTTCAAGGTCCTTACAGGAGGATTTTTATTTTTATTAGGTTTTTATGTGACTTTTCCTCTGAAGTATCTCAATGTCTACATAAGAGACTGGCACACAGAAGCCATGTATCTGGTATGTTAGGTTCAGCACTTAATAAATGTAGCCACGTGGGTGTCAGCATGGCTGTAGACACCCGGTTATGTTGTTTTTACTGCAGTCTAACAGGGACAGAAATCTGATGTACTAACAAGATGCCATGAGCTTGTTATGGCCAATATATTTACGACCAATTGCTTGCTTTTATCGCTACATAGAGCAATGTCTTTCAATAGAGCCATATTTCTGACCATCTGACAAATATAACTCTAGTATTTATTCGCCTTTTAAATTTGAAAGGATCTACAATTTCTGTCACTTTGACTTGCTAAATCCTCCTCTGACCTTGCTAAACTCTGCTTTACTGCTATTATCTGCCATTCACACATAACAGATGGAGAGCAGTGTGTTCTGTAAGCTTATTAGCTGGAGATACTGTTCCTGGAGAGGTTAACTGGGGGTATTGCTGAGAGTTGTGAGGGAGCAAATCATATCGGCTAAATACAGACTGAATAACCCAAACAAATAACTTAATGCAGCTTACAGGTGTAAACACTGATGCCATTTAACAAAAATATCATTTGAAGTCCCCATACACCGAAAAATAGGTTTGGTTTAATGTAACTTCATACTGTTTACATTTTACTTACCACTTACAAACTGTATAATTTTTTTTACAGTTTAAGATACACACACACATATATATATATATATATATATATATATATATATATATATATATATATATATATATATATATATATATATATATATATATATATATAACATTATTATTATTATATTTCTATAATAATATTAAGTAAAGTTAAAAAGTTAATTTTTGTTTTTCTATTTTTTATTTTTATTTTAGGTAGGTGTGTTTGGTTTCATTATACTTGAAAGCCAAAGCCTCAGACAACACATAGTATTTACTCCATACGATTAATCAGCTGAAGAAGGAAATATTCTTTGTGCTCGCCTTAAATCTGAGTTCAGCACAGCACCTGTGTGTTTTTGTGAAGAGCGCCTTAAGCTGAATAAATGTGAAAATGTATTCAGGGCAACATATTAGAAAGCGTATGAAATAAGGAGAAAAAAATGAAAGGTAAGCTGGCAACAGTAATGGCCTGTCAATCAGCTGTGTGTGACAGATTCTTATTAACTCCTTAAAATAACACTTTGTTGATCTGCAGGCTGGATCATTTGGGTGTGAACAGCAGCAGAGAATAGCGCAAAAAGGTATGATTGGGTAAAAAATCTACTGCACATGAAATGCAGAAAAGTATACTAGTGACCAAAAAGCAAAAGAGCAAAACAAGTTCAGGTATTTACAGTGTTCAAACATACATGTAGTGCAAAACAACATGATAAACAGCATAAAAGAAAGCTCAAATATTATTTATATAATATTTTAAATATCTGGGGGGTTGTTTACTCAGGATGATGCAGATTTTATTCCTCAGCCTCCTCTCCACCACTGTCCAGTTGTAGTCTAACAACTGAACATTTGCGAATGTTAACAACAGTGATAGCAAATACAAAGAAGATATACTCCCAAAATATTATTTGTTGAAATGAATAGACTTTTGACTGCAAGTACAATGACTATTGTCAGCATTCTTTCACATATGCTATGCTTGTTCTACTGGATCTCAGTGCTACATTTCATACTGCAGATCACAGCATCTCATTACAGAGACTGGAACACACTATTAAGATTAAAGGAATCACGCTAAACTGGTTAAAATCATATTTATCAGACAGATTCCAGTTTGTTCATGTTAATGATATTTTTTCTCCTCACAACAGAGTTAATTATGGAGTTCCACAGGGTTCTGTGTTGGACCAATAATATTTACTTTGTTCATGGCACCCTTAGGCAATAATATTAGGAAACACTGCATACATTTTCATTGTTATGCAGATGACACCCAGCTATATCTATCTATGAAGCCAAATGAAAACGATCAGGTCATAAAACTCCAGGCATGTCTGAAAGACATGAAGGCCTGAATGACTTGAAATTTTCTTCTCTTCATTTAAATTCAGACAAAACTGAGGTTATTGTATTTGGCCCTAAACACCTCAGAAACACACTATCTAACCAGATAGTTACTCTGGATGGCACTGACTTCACCTCCAGTTCAACTGTAAAGATCCTTTGAGTTATTTATGGTTAGGACATGTTTTTTAATATACATATAAAATAAGTCAGTGGGACAGCTTTCTTTCATCTGCGTAATATTGTAAAAATCAGGAACATCTTGTCTCAGAGTGATGCTGAGAAACTATCTGATGCATTTGGAACTTCCAGGCTAAACTACTGTAATTCCCTATTATCATGCTATCCCAATAACTCTCTTAAAAACCTCCAGCTGATACAAAATGTTGCAGCCACAGTTCTGATAGGAACCAGTAGGAGCGATCATAATTTTCCCATATTAGTTTCTCTTTATTGGCACTGTGAAAAATCCAGGATAGAACTTAAAATGCTGCTTCTCTCATATAAAATTCTTAATGACCAAGCACCTTATTGTACCATATCATTCTAACAGAGCTCTTTGCTGTCAGACTGCAGGTTACTCGTGGTTCCCAGAGTTTCCAGAAGCAGAGTGGGAGGCAGAGCCTTCAGTTATTAGCTTCTCTGTTGTAGAATCTCCCACAAGCTCCCAGTTTGGGTTCAGGAGGCAGACACCCTCTCTACTTTAAATGATTAGGCTTAAAACGTTTGACAAAGTTTATATTTCGAGCTGCTCGGGATCACCTGAGCTGTACCTTAGTTATACTGCTATAGGTTTGTTTCAACTGCTGGGGGATTCCCATGATGCTCTTGGCTCCTCTCCTGTACTCTCTCTGAGATCTTGTGTTTGTTCTTATCATGGATGTCTCTGGATCTAGAGCTACATGTCTCTGATCTGCAGCCGCTGGCCTCACTGACGTCCGAAATGTTCATTGTTCTGTTTGTATTGTTTGTCTGTTCTCCATCTCCTATTTTAGGATTGATTAAGCAAACCTGAAAGGGCTTTCACTAACCTGACCAGGTGAGGAAAAAAAACTCATAGTGTGCAGTATTATCCTTAAACAAAAGTAAAATAAATGAAGTATCAGTAATATCTGGTCACAACCTAATTTAGACCATAAGTTTGAATGTAAAGCATTCGGAATTCATTTAAAAGCCAGTTTTCATGAGGACGTGATCATTGGCACACGTTTGATTCATGTTCTAACTTCTACTCTGTCATCAGCAAATTCTGGCTCCCCTGTTCCCATAAAAAGTCTAGGATAGATGTGATTTCCTGTTGAGGATCGAGGCTCAGGAAATGACACGCTCACTGCAACCAGCATAGCTCAAAGCGACATCACAGCTTATGCTACACAGATACAATACTCTGCTGCCCTCCCACCCCACCCCCCCGCCCCGCCACTATATGCCTTCCAGTCTTTAACTGTTCTGATCCTATTACTGTATGAATTCGACAATAAGATATGTGTAAAGCAGTGGCAGAGTCTACAAAGACAGGAATGCTTATGTCATGAGTGAGCGGATTATAATCCACATATTATGTTAAAAAGCTGTTCTGTGGGCAAAGTGAATACACTATTATGAGTGAGGTCAAAGGGTGCCATGTGAGGGACAGGGCATATCCAAAGAAATCCCCTTAATGTAGTTTCAGCCTTTTCATGAATGCCATCAAAGAAGTTCAACTGGTCTTATCACTGCAGACATCAAAGTAAAATACACTTTACTGATTAGTAATGTGCTACATATAACATGTTATATCTGGACTTCATTCATTGTTCTTTGAACTTTATACAAATGTCTGTTTTTTGATATATATATATATATATATATATATATATAAAAACACTAAACTTATGAATCAGTTTCAGTGCTAGCTTGTGTTTTGTATGTATCATCTATCTTATCATGCAATCATGCATGTATCCAGCTGTATATGTTCCTTGTTCCCCACCTCCCTCTTCTCCAGTCCCTCTCCCTCTCCCACCACCTCTACCTCTTCTGTCCCTCTCAACATGTGGGCCAATGGCAGATGGGTCCCCCCATATAAAACAGGCGGGTTCTGCTCAAGGTTTCTTCCCATTAAAAGGGAGTGTTTTTCTTGCCACTGTCATCTTAGGGCTTGCTCTGGGGGTTCAGACATATGGGTTATGTAAAGTGTCTTGAGACAATTTTAACTGTAATTGGTGCTATATAAATAAAATGGAATTGAATTGAAACTGAAAAAATATATATTTCTATTCCACTCACCTTCAGACTCATACTGTAAATATTATGGGCAACTGTAACCAGGATGGAAAATATCCTAATGCCTCTATTGATCTATACTTCAGCCAATAACTAAAGAGTTTGTAGTAACATGACTTCAGACTCTGCCAACCCAGCACAGCTCATCTGATCATTCTATTATTGTTTTGTTTCCTGTTGCTAAGAACACTGCCCATTCCTACACACAATAATACACAGTATATGACACTGTGCAAAAGTCAAATCCAGAAATATACAGCGTCATGTGGCACACAGCAGTGCCCCGGCTCTTTAACATCACAACTGTGAGGCTACGCCTCAATCATTTTGATCAATAGCTCTGCCATTTTTCCATGTGCTTCCAGTCACTCTGGCCAGTGGAGGCTCATTGACCAGCTAGTGAGGCTAGTGATGGAGCTTGTCACTGCACAGGGGATGTCAGCAGGGGTCTATCAACCTGCAGCTGCAGCCAAAGGAGGGGTCAGCCCTAGAAACTGTGGGCTTGCCACAATGAAGACAGCCGCCTTAATCGACTGCAAAGTTCACAGCAGCACACAGCATCCAATTAACCAACAGATAAATCTCATTGTTGACCACAGAAGAGTTTCAGCTCCATGCGTGAACGACTAAATTTAAGTGTGCCTGTGCTGATTCTGGTCACTGCATGTGACTGTGTGTAGTGATGTTACTGTGTACAACTGTATTTGAGGTGCTAACAGAAAAGATGGTCGAATTAAAAGTTGTTTTTTTTTTCCTGATACGTGGCCAGTAAGTATATATCTCTGTTACCAGTCACTATTGAGTGAGCACTTAGTTATCTTGGTAGTCTTATTAGTCTCTAGTTTAATAGACCGTAGCTCTCTATTTAGTATTACTGATGAATCTTTGTAATGATACATTTGTGTTTTTGACAGTCTCCTTTGTTGGTTGGGAAAAAATAATATATTTCATTAATTTTTAATCAGTTTCCATGAATCATTGCTTATCAGTCATTTATTATGCACTGATTACCATTCTTTCTTGTTCCCTTCCTACTAATAGCCTCAAAATTGCAGTATTTCTAATTACATTATCAGTACACATTACTACAATTGCAGCTGCAGGTTTAATCACAGTAAAATTGTTATCAAATATAACAGAAATATATCTTTTTTTAAAAACACTGCTACACCCCATTAAGTCTTCCATTACCATTAAATCTCAACGAATGATTAACCTGAATGCAATACAGCAGCAAAAGATCATTTTAATTAATGAATAATTGTTTTCCCAAAAGCTTTCACTTTCCCTCCTCTGGGAGAAGAATAAAGTAGCTCTAATGGCAGCAGAGGAGTAATTTTGAATGAAAACAAAAACCAATCCATCAGTCAGTCAAACTATTGAACTGCATGTAGGTGAGTGCAGATCAAAATGATGTACAGACACTCCTTGTCACACACTAATGTAATGTTCATGTGAACTGTAGGATTTATGTCAGTAGGCAAATAAACAGAACTGTTACAATCATTTTGTAGAAACGAAAATGATATGTTAATTAGAACTTCTGTTTACTGTAAAGCAATTTGTGAAATTATAGCAATAACAACTTCAAATTGTGACTTTCTGTAACACTGCATCAACAACATAAAGTGGATACAATGGGCAAATTGTAAGTGATATGACTTTAAGTTAAATAATGACAAAACAGTCTGCTTTATGCAATTTCATTCAAAAAAAAAAAACTCCACAGGTTTCAGCTTCTACATGAAAGTACAGTATAACCCATTGATCTGCTAGTCAGTGCTCTAAAATGCATAGGGCATCCCTAATGAGCAACATGACACCAGTCACACAGATGAGTCAGCACTTGTTTATACACTAATGGTTTCATATTGTTTTTCAGTCCCTGATTGTATTACAAACTGTGCACTCAAACGTGTTTCAACAGCAGTTACCATCTTAAAACAATTTCAACTGAAGTAGCCATTCAGCTGATCTGAAAAGGCTAAAAAGACAAACAAAGTCACTTTGTGAATGGAGGATTGACTGGAGGACAATTTCATTACCCTCACCTCGACATCAGCTGGCTTTTACCTTCGTTCAACTCCAGTTTATGACAGTCAACACGTCCAGTGCTTTAACTAACTCGCTCCCATCCTGCCTGCTACACATCATGTGATCCCCTCTCCATTCTCCAATAAAATCTAATTATCATCGCCTAGAGGATAACAGGCAGCTCTGGCCTCGGAGGTGACACTGTGGTTACATCGTTTTATGGATTACTGCTAGTTCTGTGGTCATTTAATCACCCGGTACCATAAGCTTGCCATTTGTCATTCAGTTGTAGATCCCTGCAACTCCCCACGGATTTGCCCTCTATTAACCACTGTTGGCCTGGCCAAAGACATCCCCTGACTATAGAGAGATTTCCCAAACACGTAAGGAACGAGAGGAGTTTGGAAAATCTTATGAACCATGACATCACCATCATTCATAGGCCACATTCATTAGCTGCAATCATTATTTCATCAGTCATATTATTTTAAAAACAAGGAGATTGGAGTATTTGTTTTTGCATATTTTGCACTGCTAGTGCCACTGATATTAATCATTCCCCTGCCAGTCAGGAGCCAGTCATGCAAAGATTTTGCAGTGTTTGCCTCATGCTTGGCAGATGTTTCCCACCCTGATTAAAGCCAAAGCTGTGGCTTAATATATGACACTGAAATAAGTCAGTATCTTTAGGGACAAATGAACTGTTTCCTCCAGGGAAGGTGAGAGTGCTTTTAGCTGCCCTGCTCCGTCTATGCTTTTCTTTCAAATCTGAGCAATAGCTTTTAAATGAAGGAACAGACTTAGTCCAGTCAAGTGGAAAATCACTTTCTCCTTGTCACCACCCTCCTCTGGAAAAAGGTCTCTGTGTTCAGGGGGAGACTACACCAGAGAACAACAGCACTGTAATTTGAGATAGCATGGAGGAGCACCAGAGAGGAAGCCTGTGTTACTGCAATTAGACTCTGGAAAGCAAAAAAGGAAAATGAGATGGGATTTCCACAATCTCACACCAAGTATCCCACAAATTGGGATTCCCTGTAAATATTTACTACGCAGACATGTAGAAAAAGCAGTCCAAATCAGCAGGCCATAACTCCTTGTCTCTTTTGCATACAATCAAAAGCTTGTTATCGAGTACTATGTGCATTTTTAGTATCCTCTGCTCACTTCTCGCCACCTGCGGCATTTGTAACAGTCTCCAGAGTCATCAAGGTTAATTGGAATCAGACGTTAAAAGACATTCAATATTCTAAAAGTGACAACAAATTATGTTAATGGTGGTTTGAAGTCCTTGTGATCAAGGTGGAATCAATCATGGTGAAGTCCCTTGAGGTCAGCAGCCATACATAGCAATTACCACTGTGTTTGTGTGTGCGTGTGTGTGTGTGTTTGTGTGTGCGCACACGTATATCGAGAATGCTAAATGTCAAACTATCCATAGAACACAAGCAGAGACCCAGCTTCATACATGCCAGCTCAATAATCAAGCAAATACAAAACGCAGAATGATGTACAATCATTCACATCGTCTTGTTTCCACACTATATACCACAGAAAAAGATATCAACAAAATGCAAATGACTCCTGAGTAAGATAATGAGCTGGACACGGCTGTTGATGTCCCATTGCAGCCTGACACAGGATTCATGATTGTCAACAAATAATGAGCAGTAACTATTTTCGGGCCGACAACAGCAAACCTGATGGCAGTTTTCTCTGTAGCATCTGGTTCATCTGTCGCAGGTAGATCATCAGCCAGAATCTCTTCAGGACTTCGTGGGTCGTTCAGGGGGGCCTTCTGCTCTTTGCCTTTGATCCCCATCCCTGCCGTGATGGCATTCCACAAAGCACTCTGGGACTTTGAGCCTAGAATAAAAGAAAAAAAAAAGAGCTTTAGTGTTGTTTAAGACTTCTTTTTTTTTTTTTTTTTTTTTTACAGTGTTGTGAATCAGGCTTGCATTTGTTTTCTAGGTGGGTACTACTCTCCTGTGAAGAAAAACCTCTGAACAATTGCTCTGTCTCCACTGGAAGTCCATAGCTTTTAGAATCTCAGTAAAAGGAGTAAGAGAATTGTGAGCCTCTGCAATACTGCCCCCATGTGGATGAATGCTGTCACTAATTATCTTGGATTATTTCGATGTGGATCTTTGAAAGCAATTGTGAGTGTCCTTGTTTGTCTCTCTGTGTAGTCCTGTGATAGACTGGTGACCTGTCCAGGGTGTGACCTGCCTTCACTCTAAGTCAGCTGGGATAAACTCCAGCCTCCCTGCGACCCCAATGAAAGCAGTTCATAACTACTCAGAAAACAACTGGTTATGTTAGTACAAGTGACTTTAGAGGTCAGTTTCTCAGCCTCTATCAACTCATAAACTACTATTAGATCCTAAAATCTGCTGTAAATGTATGACAAATTATATTTTCAAGGCAATGGAGAGCCCCGTCTGGAATATACAAAAAACATAATTGGTCATTAAAATGTACTTTCTCTTTCTGTCATTTAATTATGTTCCTAAAGACATTTAAAAATATGTGGGTGAATTTTTATTAACAGTGAAAAACTTATGTTTTGTTTTTTAAATCTAGTTGTATTGTTTTTTAATTAAATTTTTTTAAAGCTTCAGAGGTATTTTCATTTTAACTTCCTTTCATCTCTATGGCATTGAAGCGTCCATATACTATCTCTTGAACTTGGGGTATAATGACCCTTAAACGCTTTGATATGAATGGGGAACTGATCGAAAATGAAGGAGTTCAGTTAACTATTGAAGTGTTACTAATAGTGTGCACATTACACTTACGTGCAAAACTGGCCTGGGGTCTGGCGGAGCTCTCTGCATCTTCATTTGCCACTGGAGGGAAAAAATACATTAAAAAAAGATTCAACTATTCCAGCAGAAAATTTGTTTGTAAAGAATGCTCTATTCAAGGTCATTAGCATGTCAGTGCTGTTAAATGTTTCACATCGCTTTCTTTGTTTTTTACTGTACAACAAAAACAGCATGAGTACACACTGAATATATATTAGACTTAATTACTGCTAATAAACAAATAATTGCTACATATGAATCTGTGGTTTGGGAACTTGTTATATTCTTCAGTTAATTAGTTCTGATAATTATCACAACATTTATCTTACAATCTGCGAAATGAATCTCCGTGCGACTCATCCTGGCATCAGTGGCTTTGACATTTATTTCGTTGTGTTAAACAAAAGGAATGGTGAATCAAAATGAGTAAATGTGAAATACAGGGAGGGGAGAGTCAGAGAGGTCATTTACTGTTACATAAAGCCCAGAATTGCATCGAGGGGTGATTTAAATAATGGGGAGAGTGCTATAATTGTTGCTGTCACTTCAGAGACTGCTTTTCTGCTGGAATCTCTGCCCACTAAACGCTGCAGAGTATGTAAAGATTGTGCAGAATGCGTAAGTAAGTCCATAGCAGCACTATTGTACTAATTGATGTTATAGGTCCCACCCACCCACCCACCCCCACCTTTTTTTTTTTTTAGCAAATTAATGAAAGTCTCCCATTTTTTCAAATCAAAATACAGCAAAGATGGTTTGTTTTTGAATGACTGTATAACCACTGCTTTTAGCTCTGCTCTGAACAGGCTGCGTCAGTGTCTGCAGCTTTAAATGTAATTGAGCTGCTGCTGTGCCTGCCCCCTTCAGGCAGAAGACTGTGTCAGTGATTGACAGCATGGCTCAAAAGGGTTCACAATGGCAACTGACGCATACATGAGCAAGTGTGTGAGACCAGGACATTTTGTCGCCTTGAACTGTATGGTGAGTTTGTCAGACAACGTTGGGGTTGTAAAATCAGTATTTTTGCGGTGCAGAGCAGAACTTTGGAATTTGGATTTGGAAGTGACTGCTGGTTAATATGCAGTCTTCATAGGCTGTGTTTTAGTCACTATTTCACACTAATTCTGTTGCCTCAGAACAAAAGCAGAAAACACAGGTACATAAGAACAACTTTATTGGGAGTTTAGCTGTATTAAAATACAGTATTTGTGAGCACAGAGAGTAGGAGGGAAGAAGACATAAACACCAACTGAGTTTAGACAGCTGTTCATTCCATTGCTGTACCATGGAAGCAGTGAGCAGAGAGGGGACAGGATTATGCACATTTTAGCTGGACAACTATTGGTAACTCACAGGACAACAATCAAACTGATCTGTGAAGCTGGGAGTCCATCTGGTGGTGGGAGGACATAAAGAATGGCAATAGTACCAGTACGCATTTTCATATTTTCACAGCCTTCAGTTTGCACCTCTAAGTTTGTAAAACATACAAAAGACAATAAAAATGGATTTTCTCCATATGGGACCTTTAAGCATGAGTGGAGAGAGACAAGAGATCTAACAGATCAACAACACAAGTATGACATTTACAAGCGAAGAGATGTGAAGAAGCGCTTCTGTGAATGAAGAACTTGTTGAATTTTGGCCTGTCTGAGCTATAGCATCAGAGAAACGTGCAGAAGAAGACATAGTTCATACAGTTTTCATCATTTTTAGCAACTATGTCCAGTTTCTTTTGTAGCACAATGATGACTTGCTCAGAAATAGATGCTCAGATCTCATGAATGGGACCTTTAACTACTGTACACTACAAATTATGGAACAGTACCAAAATATTGAGACTAATGTACAGAGTATCCCTAAAGTCTGGACACATAATCTCATTAACTCTAATGTTCTTGCCTCCACAGATTGAATATGGCTTTGTTGAAAGATTAAATTCATCTGCTATCTTTCACTATGTCCATCCCTTAACGTCCACTAAGAAGTACCAGTTCAACTCTTTCTTCGTTCGACAAAACCATATTTAATCTGTTGTTTCTTATGTGTCCAGACTTTCGGGACACCCTGTATTAGGCGCCTCAAGATGTAGGTCCTCTTTTGGCAATTAGATGCTGAGTCAATAAATTCTCAGACTGACTCAGTCAATAAATGTTTACCAAATGTCAGGATTAGAGCTAAAGCTCAAAGAGAAGGATGTTTGCTTTATATATCCAACCTCTCAGACTAACAAAATTAGCCAATGTAAGTGCTCCTTGTTTTAACACAGATCAGCCAAAAGTCTACTTTAATCATCAACGCTAGTTATAGCTCCAATGTACAGAAACCTTGCAACACAGCAATGGTTCTGTGATCCTGGTAGCTGCATCACCGTAAATTTAACATGTGTGGTAAAGCTTGTCTCTGCTATGGGCTCTGCTGCTTTGGAAAGATAGACAGTCGTGTTTTATGGATGGCTGTAACACCTGAGCCTGTTTTCAAGACATTCTCTCTATTGCTAGTACAACTACTCCTTTGCAGACCCAGTCACTTATTTCCTTTTATAAGAACCAATATTAAAGTGTTTATAAGTTGCAAATTGTAGCATTAATTGTTAATACTCATTTACTTTTAGAATAGTTGACAAGATGGCGGCGCACAGACGCAGCGGCTTGGAGCTCTTACAACTGCCGTAGTTTTATTACATCATTTGCTATGCAGTGTATGAATGCTCTGAATGTAATTTCATTGCTATATTTATTAATATTAAAGACTGAATTGAGATTGTAAGTCGTTGAAAGAACAAAAGTACACATTCTGAGTTTCCAGGTTGTGATAAATCCTTCTCCAGTCCTGCTGACACAGGGAAGAACTCTCCCTTGGATGACTGTAAAACAGATTATTGACATTTAAAAATCAAGTCTTGCTTATTTATTGTACAACAGTTTGTTAATGATTTATTTGGGTGGCTAACTAACTTTTTTGACTATAACAAAATAAGAATCTCACACATCCTTTACTAACAGCTTACTAACATTAATCACTGCAGACTATATGTGGGGAAACATGCAATTTGTTCATGATTTAACAATATTTATGGCTGTATGTATGCATTTGAGGGCTAACAAAGTAAACGCTAAGTGCTTGTGCTACGTGCTACTCGCCTATAACTGATCGACAAAGCATAAATAAACAATTTGTTAACCATCAATTACAGCTTATACAGTCTTTATAAATGAGACCCCATCAGAAAGTGGAACCGTAATTTCTTCACAGCAATAACACGTGAATTTGATTTGTTATGAAAAGGTTTCAAATAGAAGGAGGTTTGATTAAGCCTCATCTCATCTGTCAACACTTGTTTTGTTTTGTTTTGGTTGTTGTTTTTTTGCCCCCTGTAGGTTTGATATACAACAACTACAATACTTGTTGGTCAGTCTTTCAGGGAAGTTTGACCTTTATTTGAACATTTATTGCCCTTTGTGAAGCCACAGCTGTGTAAAAACTGTAAGGCTCATCAGAGAAGAACACCTCACAGTTGCAGGGTTCTTACAACAAATTATTCTATGCGGAAAGCCTTTAAGAAATGGCTAGTGAAGTATATTTTACTTTCCCATTATAACTGGCTTCATTCACAAAAGGTGCACAGTGTCACTGTAAATGAAGGTAACTTTGTGAATGGGGAGTCATTCCATCGCATTAATATGCAGGTTAAAAAAAAACAGCTCTCGGGTTCCAGTGAAAAACTTTGCAGTTGATTCAAACCGGTTCTCACTTTATCCCGACTGTTCGACACTTTACAGATATATTGTGTCTACACTGAGCAATACATTTGCCCATGATGAGTAAAATGCTTGTGTGGAGTATTAGATTTTTTAACAGAAAAAAATATTTAGCAGGTAGCTTGTGCTTTAGCTGCAGACTGAAGATTGCAGCCCTGCTAACCTCGCTGCCGACCCAACACCTCTGATCCTCAACCTGGCCCACAGCAGGACCAAATCCAGAACATCTGCATGCCCAAGGCTTAGTTCTGCAACCTGCTGACTTCCCGACTCAGAGAAAGTGATGCCACATTAATACGGCCTTTGTCGACCCTGAGAGTGACGCCAACTACAAGGAAGAATATCTGAAATGAAAAAGCAGTCTGACGCTGTTTCCCCAAACGTTTATAACTGGCCCACCAGAAACACCCAGTTCCCTTCAAATTAAGACTAGCTCATTCAGTTTTTATCCTGAAAATACAGTGATAAAATGCGTTAATGTAGTGTTACTGTAATTAACATCATCTACATTACCCTATAAACATTAAAAATTGAGTTGAATGTAGTGACAGAGTGCTTTTTAATCCAAACCACCACCCTTTTCTAAACCTCTCCAAGCAGTTTTGGTGCCTAAACTTAACCAAGCAACAACTGAAAATGTGAAAAACAGCAAGTGAAAGTTAAACAAGACTTAAGTTAAAAAAAATCTGATAATTATGGCCAAAATTGGAACTTAAATTCAAGACTCCTGACCTACACCACCACCAATCCCTGAAATGTCCAAATGAGAACTTTTATCCTGTTTGTAAGTGTGAAATCGTGTTTACACTGCTACTGAATGAGGTTATAATGGAGCACAGTTAATTGAGGAGATAGGCTACTACTACTAAGCCTACAGAAAGGTGGACGAGGTTCATACTGGAACATGTGTATAGGAATGATGTCCGATAACTTACTGAATGATAACATCCTAAAATAGGTACCTGCAGACATGGCATTTTCTGTTTGTGATTCATATTCACAAGCTTTGGATGAGCTTAACATTTTTCTTCAGTCCTCTTTTATCATTTCAGCCTACAGGTCTACATTTATAATTTGTTTCTTGTCTCTTGTGTTAAAATATGCTTTGGAGCTGGACAGACTCCCCTCCTCCTAATAATACCTTACTCTGTTACAAGACCGAGGCATTCAAAAGATAAGGCGTACAAGTGGCTGTATGTGACTTGGAATGTCTGCGCATTTTGCTGGCCTCATTTGAATTTCGCTCACTAACAGATAATATACTGCCTTCGTCCTCTTCCTGTGATGAACACAAACAATATTGTTTGATTTAGGCTTATAGTGTTTATCAGATTATCCTCAGACGTTGTATGTAAGTCAGTAGCTGTTGGAAGATGACAAGGTTAGATGCAAAAGTCTGTTTTCCAAGTTGTTCCAAAACTGCTGCCCAGAGTGAGACTGAGACTCATGAATAGTGACACTGTGAAATGAAACAAACTTTCCTCTAATCTTCTCTCTTCTTTGTTAATTGTTTACTTTTCTCTGTTCTAAATCTAAGTCAAATTTTTTAATCACACGTCGTATGAATTGTAAATATTTCTGATGACCCATTTGGAACTCTGGGACGGTTACATAACTGTTTAATCAAATGTGTTTTGGGTTGACAAGTAAACCCCACACAGTATGTAAAACTGCATTAAACCATTAGCTTGTGAGAGTAGTTACAAGAAAATATGATAACAGAAGACGTGTTTGGATTTCAGCTGGCAAAAATTTGGAATATTGTCCTCTTTATTTACTGTAGCACACTGTGAGTGATCTAATAATATATTAGGGACTCTACTTAAATCACCCTTCTAATTCAACCCAGCCCATACATTCTATTTCACTCAGGAATAGTTCACAATACAGAAGGCAAAGAGTAACTTAAGCGTAAGAAAAGTGGGTAGAAGCAGGATTTACATTCACCAGATTACAGACGACAAACCACATCACAACATACAGCGCCTGTAAATAGTATATACCCCCTTCATTGGGAATCATGGTCAATTCATTGTATCTTTTTTGACAAGAATTTACCAAAAAAGACTTTTTGATATGAAAGGCAAAACTGACCCGAGTGCAAAGGTATCCCTCTTGCCCTCTAGTCCTCATCCACGCTTCTTAAGACAGTATTTCGTATCTAGTAAATGGCCACAGTTATGGCATTGAGGCGGTGTAGATAGGAATTAGTCAGCTGTGCACATCTAGAGTGGCTTTTTACCCCATTTTTCTACGACTCAAGCTCTGTTAGGGTGCACATGGATCATGAGTCAACAGCCATTTTCAAATTCAGCAACAAAATCTCAATTGGATTAATGTTTTTTTTTTTAAAAATGTATTAATGTGACCCTGATTCCATATTGAAAAGTAGATAAGAGGGAACATGTCTAAGGAGTATGATTATTATTTATTGGCAGTGTAATACTCACTAATTTATCATCTTCTTATGAAGCATAAGTCTGCAAAGTGTTGACTGCATTATATTGCATATAACTAGTGCTGGAAATTTAAACGGTGACACAGTCAGTCGGTCTTTTTTTTCCACTCGAGCTTCACTCTCTTTCACTGCTGCTAATGTGCTGCTCTTTTTCAAAAAAATAAAAAAATACATCTGCAGGCTGCATGTTCAGTAGTGTTCAGTAATTTGTTGCTCCACTGAAGTGTAACAAGAATCTTTGCTGTTTCTTCACAAGACAATATTTTATTATGAGCACTCACCAGACAGTGCATTTTAACATTCTCAGTGGGCAATTTGTAATCCGAATGAACCTACAATGATTTCACTCAAACAAGTTCTTGCTGTGGAATCTGAAAACTTGTCTAGCTCAAACACCTCAGAGTTCAGCACTCATGGTTGGTTAGACCACCCTCCTGGAATACACTCAGTTGTAGACAACAATTACGATTGCATTATTTAATGTTTTTATGTAATATATATACACTATAGGTTTGTGTGCTAATGTCTTCTGTGTCCCTGCATTCCTGAGAAGGTCTGACAAAAACATGGCAGGAAAACCGTTTCATTGGGCTACTGGAAGTGTAAGACTGCAACAAAAAAAGTTGTGTGATGACATGTATGTCATCAGAAATGAAGAACATAGCAAACAGCGTTATAGTCTCACCATGGAAACAGAAATAAGTGTGTGTAAAAAGTCTGTGCGTAACTTCTCCACTGTGCCCACTGATGTTTGATTCGGTGCCCTTCTGTTTTTAGCTGCTCTTCTTCCATCCAAAACAAAAGAGGAACACAGAGAAAGCGAGAGACAGAGTGAGAGTTGCCATTATAACGACAATCTGAGGGCAGTATTGTACGAGAAAATGAGTGGTTTGTATGACACGCTGTTCAACCACATCATAAATCCAAGTGCATATCGTTGTTCCAAAGGCATAGTGAAGAGCCAGCCATCATAGAGAGGGTAAATATATGACACGGTTTAAAAATGTGCTCAGTAATCAAAATTTTTAAACCCGTTCTCCTCAAAGACATTCATAGCGTTACATTTAGTTCACTAATCCACAATAAAGGGCAAAGGATTTGTGAAAAAAATGAAAAAAGAAGTGAGCTACAGAGGGAAATCACAGAAATGGTCAAACACAACCCCAATAATCATACACTGGAAAGGTCTGATGTTCTGTCTGACATGTAGTCTTGACATTAGCTTCCATCACTAACCTGTCCATGATTTAATGCATTCTGACTGTTGCACTGCATGGGAATAAAGGCAAATCCACAGCAATCGAATCTGGTCATTTAAACTTGTATTCAGTCTAATATTTGTTAAGAAGCAGTGCATGCTTGAAAACTGTTGCATTTTAATTGGGTGTGAAAGTGAGAGAAAGTTATTTCTGGAATGTAATTTCTAGTGTTACAGCACTAACGTTTGGACAACGGCAGTGGCAGCAGAGTCTTACGCAGTTAAATGTAAAGAATTTCTAAGATCAAAGGCTTTGAGAGTATAGGAAATGGTCTGTGCCTATATAGTGCTATTCTAAATTAGCAGCAATCAAAGTACTTTACAATGAAGCTCACAGAAAAGGTTTGGTTAAGGTGAGATTTTGCTCTTTTAGAGGAAAACAAATCATTTAAATTAACTGATTAATTAGTAAAACTGTCGACAGATTAAGAAACAGAAAAATAGTTGTTAATGGCAGCACTAGCAATTTCGCCACATGTCAGTTCACAAATGTCACTTTGGTACAAATTATTATTAATATGATTGATTTACAGTTATATACCAATAGAGCAATTTAGCAAAACGCACCCTTCAGGAGTCTGGAAAGGCAAACACGAGTTAAGACCACCTTAAGAGCACATGAAATGGGGAGAAAAGGTCAGTAGGGATTGCTATAATCCCAAGTGTCTGAAGTGTGATGCTTATAGGCAGACATACATTTGTTATTATTCTTAATTAAATGTATTGCATTATATATAACATGCCAGATATTAATCTAATATACTTGTAAAACAGACATCTTTCATCATAAATCTATATACACATACACATTGTGTATTTTGTGCGTCATTAATGTTAGAAACTGTGAGTGTATCCTAGTATATCACTGTGTACTTGTTTTAGATGGATTCTGATGTGCTTTTGAGGATAATGGACTACACACTTTACTGCGTTATTTGTTACATTTTCAAGCAATATAATCGGTAAAATAGTGACTGTTTTTAGTAGAAAATACACAATAATGTATATTCTCATATTTGTTTTAGAATTTTCGAGAGACATGTCAGGAGAGCAATCGACTAAGATCATGTGTCAACCATTTACAGTCTTTACAACAGCTATTAACAAAAATGTTTAAAAAAAAAAAAAAACAGACAAAAGGGCTTGTGGGTAATTATAACTTCGGTTTTCAAAAGAGCCTGAATTTGTTCAAAATTGGCACCCAGAAAAATTTTACAGACACAAACTGAATAGCACGATTAGATGATAAAAAAAGAAAAGATGCAAATGGATTAACCAGAATGGGAACACAGAAAAAAATGGCATGTCTGCTATAAAAGGAGCCTGGATGCTCTGCATCCCTGCACATGAGCTGAAAAGTTCAAATCAGTTTTCTCCACATGGGCCTCGTATCATCAGCACAAACATAACAAAGCTAAATAAGCCTAACACATGACAAAACACCTCAGTCAGAATCTGAGCAGAGGCTGCCAGCTACAGTTGACGCTCAGAGTTTAATAGAGGAGAAAACACAAGGAGTCCAGCCAGGCAATGAGGCGCCAGTGCTTAGGAGTCACGCTTCAGAGGAGGTGATTGGTAAAATGCTGTGCAGACTGGAGCCTAGGCCCAGTGAGCAATTGATTGTGACACTTGTACGTTACCATGACAACTGCCATGCTTTTGGGAAGCATGGTCGTGATATAGACCACATGTGACGAGTGCAGGTTTTTAAAGGGTAACAGGATGTGGCCATGAAAGCGGAAAAATCCAAAGTCTGTTTTTTTTGTGGAATGATAAAAATCTTTAAGAGTAGCTTTTAGTTCCTTTCAAAAAATATGTCTTAAAAGCTCTTTCTGTTGGTGCATGCTGTGCCACCTTAAACCCTAAAACATTTCTTTGTTCTTATCAGTTTAATTATATCATCCAGATATTCAGTGCGTGCCATAGACCAAGTATTAACTGGGACTGTCTGTCTGTGTGGAGAAGCTGATTTGAGATGTCTTCGGCTCACAGTTATATGTTGACATCTGAAAGAAAGTTGGAAAACTTGACAGAAATTTTCAGGACATACAGTGTAGCTGTTACCATCAAACAATAAAAACATTTATATTCATGTATACATTATTAACATCCAGTGTTAAATACTATTTAAAAGCTACCTCCTACACTTGTCACAGATTTAATTACATTATTTTCTTGCTTCTGAGAAATCATTTGGCAAAAAATGTCAGTGTCTTTACGACAAGCCAGAACAAAAAAACTGTGCAAACTCATATATTTGACCACCTGGGTGCAGCAAAACAACCTGTAAGGACAACGCTGACATATTTACCTGACCTTTAAAAGTTATGGTGGTGAACAGCAATGCAGCACATGGATCCCCAGCTCAAGTCCAACAATCATTCTCCTTTTAGCTCTTTTCAGGTCTCTGCCAACACCTGAATCCTGCTCAGTAGTTGCTAAATGTGCCGCTATGTTTAATTTTATTTAATAATTGTATTTTCTTTGCTGTTTGGCACTGAGCCAGTTGCCAGGGTTTATCAGACAAGGTTAACTGGAAACAGCTGTCTGCTGATTAGAGCTATGAGAATAAACCAGTGCACTAAAGTTGCAGGCTATAAAACCAAAACAAAGAGCAGAAAAAAAATATAAAGCTGGGGCATGCGTGGGCCTGGGCAATAATTCTCTGTGGATTTGTCTCTATGAGCGACCGCTTTCACACAACACATCATCATCTGCCTGAGTGTTAGCATAAAATTCCCAATTATTGCAGCTTTAACCACTTCACACAACACAATTTAAAATAAGTCAACAGTAACTGTCAGCTCTCCATCAAGAAATACAACCTATTTGAAAGGTTATTTAACAATGAAGTTGACGCCTCTGTCTGTAAGTTGAACTTAAAGGCTTTCCAGCTTCAGACCTTGATGTCACAGCAGGTGTTTACTGTCAACTGTGGCAAAACCCCTGCTGTGACAGCTCGATAGGGGTGTGACAAAAATGACGAGCCACAGTTTCCTGCCTTCTCTGGTTCAGTGTCGAATTGTCTTCGAAGTCTTGCATCCAAAAGTAAGTATTACAAGTTATTCGTCTTAACGCTTTAAAACTGAGTGGTTTCAAATCATGTCTTCTTCTTTCAAACAACCACGAGTTTTATGTTGAAAGTTTTAAGCAAACCTTATAATTACTTTACTAAACAGGATGGCACGAAGCTACCGCAGCACAGTTTGTTTATCATCACAACTTGCTCACTTGTGGCAACAGGTCAGCACTGTTGTGAGCAAAACAAAACTGTCAAACAACTCGTGGATTACTGCCAGGTTTGAGGACACAAATCACGTAAGGTCTACAGCGCAGAACACCTTCACGTCGCTCTATTTTCAACACGTTTCAACACTCACTCCTCTGAGAGTTTTCACAAAAAAAAAAAAAAAAAAAAAAAAGACGAAACAAGGCAAGCGGTACATAAGTTCATCAACACTGGTTGTCAAGACGATAGAATGAATTCCTGGTGACGTCAGTGGCACACAGCTTCAGACCGAAGCCCCCTTGTTTCCATGGTGTAGTTGCATTACAGCGGCAAGCATCAACTTCAGCAGAATGGACTAATGTGTCGAGTTGTGCAGGGAGGCTGAAATGTGGTGTGCTTGACGATGTCACTGTGTTGGTGCAAAACGCCTCATTGCACTACCTCTCACTCTCTTTCTCACGCATGTATTCCGCTCCTCTCACACACACACTTTTATGCATCGAGTTCACATGCAAGCACACTTACAGTAGCCTTTCCTCATGCTCTGATTCTTACCTATTGTGATGTTGAAGCCATCAATGCTGAAAGTGGCACTCCGACCCTTTCTAAATCGGTGCTTTTTGGAGTTAGCTTCCATCGCTTTGGCACCCTCCGGTCGCCCTTGCACCTTTTAATCTTGTTTTAATGCCTCCTGTCAGTTGCGGTGCGTTGTTTCAGTTTCGCCTGGGTAACTCTCCTTGTGGAGAGAAAGAAAAATGTAGTCTTCTGACTCTGCTTAGTGCTGAGCGCTGGAGGAGAACTGTCAAAGACTCACCACTTCTTGTTACAGACACCGAGCTGGAGAATTTCTCTCAAGTCCTTCTCCACCCCCTGTCTTTGTTGTACATATCTTTTCTCTTCCTCTCTCCGTTTCTCACACCTCAACAAGCTCATTTCAAGGAGCTTATGGCTCTTGATTTGTTTTTCTTCTCTCAGTGTTCCTCCACCCCTCCTTCCCTGCTCTCTCTCCCCCAAGAGGTACAGTAGGTGCGTGTGGTAGGTGGTGGTGGTGGTGGTGGAAGGGAGGAGAGGACATCTCTAGAGGTGTTTAAACGAGCGTGACTCCTCCTACTGTCAAGAATTTATAGCAAAAGCACTGGAAGCTCAGAGTTGGCCAATTGGAGTCTATTCTAGTTTTGCTCATACACCTTCAAACACAAAAATATAGACTCATATGAAGTCATGTTGTATCACACATGCACCGGTGCTTGACGACTAAGAGAGAAAGGAGGAAAGCAGATAGGGACAGTGATTATGTGTGTTTAGCCAAAGCTAGTCATTAAATCAATGCCACTGCTTCTCATTTTGCAGGAGTTATTTGCTCTGGCCAGAAAGGTGAAGGCCATTATAGGCATACATGCTGTTCTTTTGACTCAAAGAAAACATTCTCAACATTATCCCTGTGAATGGTTACATTTGCAAGAGTGTACTGTGTGCAATGTATTCATCTTTTCCTTTTAAATGGCAGTTGATTAATCAACACCTGAGCAAGGACACTGCCTTCTTTCATATTTGAATGTTATCCAGCAAAAATCTGTGGTTTGTGCTTATTCAAGCTACATTTCCTTTCACCAGTGCACATCTCACACAAACACACACACACACCTGCACACAGAAGATCAACAAAGGATAAAAACCTGTCCATATTAGCACCATCTGACATTTAGCTATGGAATTTTTTCGAGTTTCATTTTCCCCCCTGATTAGTGCCTGAGTGCTCTTTATGAAGGTGTGTGCATTGTCCTCACACCTTCTCCTAAATTAAATAGATGTGGCAATATTAGCATGCACAAAGATCTGATGTCTTTTAATCCAAATTTCATTCTCAATTAAGGTACAAATCACTAGCAAATGCTAGCATCTTATTCATACTACTCACTCTTACTACTGATGTTGCAGTAAATCAATTCAAATTTCTTCTCCTTTTCACACGTAATGCAGAATGATCATGAGTTAATCTAATACTAAAACAGGACTATTCAGTGTGTTTGTTCCTTTCTCTGGCATTTCTTTCCTTGAGTCACTTTTCTAATAACAGTCACAATTAGTGTAATATAATTTAAGCAATGGTGACAACCGTGGCAGGGGATTAGGAAGCATTACCACATCCCCACATTAATAAAAACTTAATAAACAACCATGCATTTTTATACAGCTAAATTGTTTTTCCAATTAAGCTTAGGTGCAACATAATCACTGATTAAACTACATGTTGAGACCATATTGTTTTTTATTACATTGAATTTTAATCTATCTATCTATCTATCTATCTATCTATCTATCTATCTATCTATCTATCTATCTATCCGATTTTTTAATATAGATTTTTTCATTTATTTTATGAAGTCTATCAGTCACCAGGGGGTCATTGGAATCATCCAGACTTCCATCTATCATTACAGTTCGACTCAGATACTCCTTATGTGAAAAAGTGCCAATGCAGGCAGAAAAACATCCAGTGAGACAGTGAAAAGGAAAACACTAACCCACTACATTCAATTACAATGGCTCCTTGAAAAGCACAATTAAAGGAATATTAACAGCTATGATTTCATCTTCTGCCGCCTAGCTAGCACCTACCATAGTCTGCATTAGAGGTGTTTAGGGAACACTGGTGAATTGTAGTGTAGCCGAGAGGCAGATGTTTAGAGAGTGAGGAGTTTTGCCAGTGTCCAGTTTACTGCAGTGATATCATACAACCTCAGGGAAAAGACTGGTGACAAAATAAATATATTTTCAGATTAAATTATTTTGCATCAGTGCAATACTAGGTCATGCAAAGACAACTATTCATCAGGATGCATGGTTGATTATTAGTTGTGGGATTGCTGTGCTTGTGTGACAAAGAAAGTTGGTAGTGCCAGTGCTAAGTGTGGCAAATTTAGTCTGGAAACCTGCATGTTGTGTCTTAACTTGCTGGTTTTAACCAAGAGCTGCGAGCTGTGAGTTAGTTCAATTAATATAAAAGCTGGACAACGCTGTGGTCAGTACAAGTAAATAATGCACTCCAAAATAGGATATTTTAGCGTGAGAAATATGTTGCCAGTGGACATATGTTTTGATACGTTCAATATCAGCTTTAAATTATTTCAATTTGCCAAAGACATCAATTAGTAAAGCTTCCTCATAACATTAAAAAAAACTCTAATCTAGCTTATAATCCTTCAAAAAAAAAAGCTGTTGCAATCTGGTTGTATCAAAAAAGCAGCAAAGAAGAGAGTTTGGCAAACATAAAATAGCGAGTAATCAAAATAATCACCTCAGTGTTAAAAAAAACAGCAAAACAGGACATATAGTTTAATACTGAGGGCAATGATTCATGAAAACCTTTTAAGTGATGTGGCAGTAAGTTGTCTAAGTAAAAAGAAATCGATCACAATCAGGACACCTACTTATACCAGAGCCCGTTTGAGTCACTCGGTGCGGTTCCAGTGGTCACATTATACACTTGTTAGATAATTATACTCCATCTCATTTTGTTTGCGAGCTTCAGTAAGAGCGCTTTTTGCTCTCCTTCTTCCGTCACACTGCTCTCCCCAGCCTCCTATTCATTCTGCGTGTAGCAATTTGCGCGTATCCTAATTCTGCAACACTCTCACTGTGTTACATCAAGTGGTTGCCTGTTCCCAGATAGCTTTTATGTTAATGAGAGCATGTGTGGGAATACTGCAACTTTGTTATTCATTCTTTTTGTCAGCATATTCCCAGATAACCATTTGTTTTAAAGGCTACAATGAGCTTTGAAGCCCTTGTTTGTAACATTTAAATATGATTATCATGTTGAGGCCACAGTTGTGTCTTTATGATTGATGATATCATCATATTACTGCAGAGACCTGTCAGCAATATTAAATTCATCCTTGAATAATGATTCGAAAAGAATGTTTGAGATTAAGTGAGGGGCTGAAGGGCAACATTTTCTTTGCAAGTGTGTTCAGTGAGAGTAGGTGTCTATGCCATGGTCAAAGTGCACTGCAGTATGTTCAGAGCTTCCTGTTTAATGCGTTTGGGGGTTACAGAAGTAGAGAGGAGATTATATAATACACTTAACTGGAGGAGTGTGCTTCTGCTTTTATTTTCAGGATGCTTTAGGAGGCTACACAGTGTTCTACAACTTTATGTTTTACCTTATAAAGGTGGCATTGCAGACTTTTCACAGAACATTCCGTGAAAAGCATGAATAGGTGCTCACGTAAGGATGGTGGAGGCGTTCAGCGTTTTGTTAGTCAACAACATCTCAGCACTACAGCTTATCAACACTACAGTCTACCATGATATCTATCAGCAATCAAAATCTGTAGACTATTGCTAAAGTCAGAACAAAGGTGTCACTGTGCTTTAAACAATGTCTCCCTCCCTCCTCTCAAACACTCACCTTGATGCTCACATCATATGTACTGTGTGTGTGTGTGTGTGTGTGTGTGTGTGTGTCTGTGTGTGTGTGTGTGTGGTAGGTTTTGCAGCTTTGTAACTGACAGTCTTATACGCACACCCACAGCAGTGCTGCATATTTTCTTGATTAATGAATTAACTTTCTGTACCCCAAAATCCGCATGCAAAATTCCACCACATATCTGAGAGAGAACCCGTGAAAACAGAAACAATTGTTTAATTTTCAACTTTTCAATTTTTCTTGAACTATTCATCTGTGATGTCAGGTTCCCAAAAACTTAAAGTGAGAATATTTCATCTAAATCACTTTATTTTTTCTGTGACATTTAAAAATGTGTTCAAAAAATGAGAGTCTGTGAGGCCATGAGTGACTCAGCTGCAACCGACTGTCATGAGACAAATACTCAGGGGCACTCCAAATGAACTGGGCTGAACTGCAGGCTGTGTTAGAGAGAGCTGCTAGGAGACAAGGATGGAAAACAAATGTAAAAATCAGAATATCTATGGTATATAGAGTCACTATTCTTAAGTACTGGTAACACAGGCGAGCACTAGCAAAAATAAAGATCCCAGTTTATTTGTTTTGGTTTGTTTTTGTAAAATAAGTCGAAAAAGTCGTCTTCCATTTTTGCTATTTTTTAGTAATCTACAGCTGCGGTCTCCAACATTTTTTGCATGGACCAGTCATCACGCACATAACAAATAATAGTCTTATTTTGTTGTTTTTTTAAAATGTCCTAAACGAATAAAATTACTTTGTATTGCTAAATATATAATTACTTTTTGTTTTGTCTCAGCATCAAGTTTCTCTGTCTTTTCAAAGAAGTTCTCCAGAGGTGTTTGTTTTTGATTAATTTTGGCAGGGGTTAGATTGACGGCTTCATTTAACGGCTTCATGAAACCTGACAGAGTCAAATGCAGGAAACAAGCACAGATGCTCAGTACTGACACGAACCCTAAGCCTCACCATTTGTTTACATCCAATTTCACAGTAGTATCAGAAATGTAATGATTAGTTAGGAATGCAAGATCAGATAATGCTATTTTTGTGAACAGACACAATTCGGGCCACAGCTCTGTTCCAAATTCTATTGAGATATAAGCATGCTGTTCTTATCTGTCTGACTTGCTTTGTGCTGGCTAGAGGTCATTAAGCGTGACAGAGGTCTTTGTCATGGTGTCTGGTGCTAGTTTAACCCCCACAATGCTCTCTGCTTGCCAACTGGATATAGTCTGAGGGACCATTTCATTGGGGCGATAGAGTATTAAACAGCAAGAGGCTCCACATGCTGGAACAACCAGGTAATACAGCTAATCTACAATACATTTTCTGCTATGTATGTATAAAATACAGGTTTTTGCCATTTTTTTGAGCTTGTGGAGCAGTGGTACACTTTACACCTTACCCTTTCAACACTACCTTTCAGACTGTGCACTGCTGAAGCTTTACAACAGGGTTCACGATCATCTAAATAATATTAAGACACAGCTTGAATGTAGAAATGCAATTTCTTCCTTAATACATAGCAGAGCTATTTAGTTATAGCATACATAAAGGATTGATATGAATAACTTATTGTACTTGAAGTTTGTATCATCTAGCAAACATGCTATTGGACTGGGACTCGTCATTGTCAGATATTAAATGGTAAACGACTCGTATCAGATTAGAGACAAAAACACTTGTTTGGGACATCTCTGCTTTGTACCATCCTGAAAAGTAATTTACAAGTAATTTTTTAGGATTTTTTGCCTCTTTTATGTATGGCAGATCTCTATCTTTTAAGCAACAAATGAATTCATTTACAGTGGCAGTGCCAAAACAACACGTCAATGACTGAATGTCCGTGACCAAAAAAGAAACAAAGAATAACAGTTACAACACTTGTGTTAGCGCAACATTAGCCTCTGACAGCGCCTAAAGAGTGGTCACCAGCTTTGTTAGCAGGGAACCAATGCCAGAAAAAGTAACTTCACAAATTATCAATCACAGCACAGTCATAATATAAGGAGTACCTGTGAATAATGCTCCAGCAGGAAATTAAAATAAATAGATAAAAGATGTTTTCTAGGTCACAGATTTGACAGTCTGGCAGTTAAACTGCATCTGCCATTGAAATGTACCTGTAGTGGTTGCTACTAGCAACCAAAAGTTAAACTGAACCTAACTGCTGGTGAAGGCAAAAGAAAAGCTAAAAATATAATAAACAATTTTTTTAGGATCATTATAAAACAGACCTTCTATACAATAATGACATTACATTTAACGACTGAGCATGTCTTGCAATTTAACTTAAAATGTCACTTTTATCAGGTTTCTACATAATTCTAATTATGATTATTAGTTTTAAATGTGTTGTTCAGTTTATGTCTTGCAGGGATTAAAGGCTGTTGCCCAAGATTTTAGGTCCACATTTGTCAAACAATTTAATCTATATATAGAACCAATGTATGGTGCTTTGACAAAAAGAGCATGTTCTACAACAGCTGCTTTAAGAGGTGTATCCTCAACCCATCTATTGAGTCCTTGTCAAGACCCATTTTCTTTGAGGGTCATTACCAGGGCCACATCACTGTCACTAGGCAACAGGAAGACCTATCAGGCATATATTGCATACATTACAGAGTATTGCAAGGGGTTAATATGGCAAATGACACTCATTAGGCCAGTTTTTATGTTTTTATATGTACACTTGAGTCATTTTAGTCAGTTAATTTCTGTGTCTGTTTCCTTCAGATACATCTGTGCTGGTTGTGATAATGCAATGGAGACTGAACTCTTTCAGCTTTGCTGGGATGTTTGCAAAGGTTCCAGTATCAATATGCATCAGTTATTTTTTCCATAGACAGAAAGTGTTTTCAAAATAAACTTCTCTTATATTTACCAAAGCAGTACTACAGTGGATTGCTGGTACAAAAACACACCTGCTTTCTTTTGCTCATGTCCATTGAGGACAAACTATCCCTAACCTTTGATCTGACCATCAAACACAGAGACAGGCCATCACCAATAGACATTAATTAGCTGTGAAGATAAAGGGGAGGTGAGGTCTAAAAATCCCATTTCTATTTGTGGAGACTTAAGGTCCAATCCAAAAATCTGCATATCAAATTGTATACCAATATCTGAAATAAATAAATAATATTATGAATGAAAATAGCTACACAATAGCTACCTAGATTATAGACCTACACATTTTTTAGGTGTTGATACTTTCATTTTCTCATGTAATTCAGGCAAACATTACAATAGATTTCTGGCTTTTTGGCTGTATAATCTGTCCCAGTAGCACATCACAATTCAAGACAACAACTACACAATCAGACAGAAAAACAAGCTCATTAGAGGTCTCCCCTAGACTGCAGAATGACACACACTTTGTCAGTCCCCACACCACTGTCACCACAGTGACACACTCATGTAATTAAGACACACAGGGTGCAAGGGAGCTTGTCTTTTCCCCTGCTAAATGCTCATTAGAGGCACCTTTAAGGGTAATGTTCACCATGTTGCAAACCTGAGGGAATGAGCTGACAAAACAGAGAGCTCCACGAACTGTCATCTGAATCCTGCTGCACCAAGAAGAAGACGGGAAAGAGAAGTCCTGAGGCACAGTGCGCGCGAGTTTAACTAATGATTTTTGCACCAGCATGGATCCAGATCAAAGAAGCAAAACCAGTTGGGTGTGTGTTGGGTCAGCAGGGCAAACAAATGTAAACCTTTTGATTAGAGTGAGATGTCTTACAACCCTCAGATATCCTCCTCCCCTCAGACCAAAGCAACAAATCAGTGCTATTTGGACGGAGTCTGAAAACTACAGCAATCATGTACTTTTCATTAAACTGACACACACATTGGAGGCACAACAGACTGGGCACACTGTGGTACACTGTCACGAAGGAAACACAGCTCATATGCCAGAAGCAACTTGCCTTGGTGTTGATAAAATGACACATACTGAATAAATCATTTGCTCACTCTCAAATGTAATTTTTTCTTCCCTATAAATGCGATAACACCCTTAAATATGTACAGTCATTGGAACGTAGGGCATCATTCCTAAATATTTTAACTATGATAAATAAGGTTCTTATTCAAGTATTCTATCAAAAGAAATTTACAGAAATAAGACTGACGCTCTTACAAAACAACTCTGAAACATGCTGCAGACATTTAAAATACCAGAAATTAACCAGTTAATAAATAACTGATTAGTCAGTTAACAGAAAATTCATATTTCGGAACATTTAAAATAATCGATCAATTGTCTGAGCCATATTTCAAGCAAGCATGTCATTTCATTTTTGCTGGTTGCTACCAGTTTCTACAATGCAAGAATTTGCTGCTCTTTGTTCTATTTAACAGCAAACTGAATATCTTTTGGTTTGAACTGTTAGTAAGGCAAAACGGGGCACTTGAAAATGTCACCATGGCTCCCTGAGAATTAGACGTTTTATATAAGTTTTCCAGCAATTTATTAATGGATTGATTGTCTATTTGAAAGCATAATCGGCATAATTGTTAGTTGCCAGCCATCATTCAAACATATCTTGTCACTGTCAAATTTAAAAAGAACCCTGTAGCTCCGCTAAAAGCACTGACACAACCAGCATGAGAGTCAAGGCAGACTGAATATATTTACAACTACAACTACTGATAACTATTATATGATGATTTTTTTAGGTGAGGCACTTTGGACAAATTGTGAGTAAGAATGAATATTTAAAATGGCAACTGCATGTAAGACAACAGATGTGAAGCTGAGCTGAAAGACATTTTTAGGAATGGACACGAATATTCAACTATTTGGATATTTGGTCGTAGTCTTTAATTTTGGGATTCAAATATTCCTTATTTTTCCTAAATGTAAACTATCAGCAAAACCAAACTGCAAACTACATGTTGTCATCACATTCTTGTACTAAGATTATACTTTTTAATCCACTGTTCTGGAGACATCTGACATCCCTCTTACTAGCAGTGAATGTCACACTGCAGTTCATTTTCAAAGTGCAAAACACCAAATTAAGCTGTGACAAGATAAGATATGCAATTACACTATGACCTACCAGTGTGACACAAGTATTAAAACTCCCCTGTACTGCTGTACATACTTGGATGTTGCTTAACAATATATATATAAAAAAATACAGACAATACTAAACAGCACACTTAACTTTGCTAATGTCTAACAAAGTTGCTTTATACAGTAACATAACCCAAGATAAAAACAGGAACTTACTTCATTTGGAAAATATTTGCAACTGATCCAAAAATTGGGATTATAAGGAGTTGGAGCATCTTGGGCATTAAGGTCATTCTTAACTCTTGCACCTTGGTATTATATGAACTATGGTTCTACAAGCTGTCCAGTGACATCAAATATTTGCTGTTGATTGCAACAATCTGGAGGCCAAAAACGATATTTGTGTTTCTAAATAAAGAAAATTACCACATTTTGAGTGTGCTGCGCTTTTTGGAAAAATGGTCTGAGCTTTCTTTTCTAGTTAGCATGTTATGGAAAATCAGTTTTTACACTGCTAACAAAAGTGGCAGTTTGTGTGCAGTGTGCAATTAAATTATTTATGTATATACTATTAAGATATATATATATATTTTTTAAAAACTCTAGATGATTTTTTGCTTCCAGTACAATCATTCCCCTCAACAATATGTGACGCTACAGTCTCAAACACAGAACCTTACTTCACTGCTTTGCATCCAAATGTGCTGCCTTATAAATTACCATTCAGTATGACTAATATATGCTCCAGGAGTGACTCCGGCTCCTTACACAACACTGAATGTGACCTAGTTCTTGTGTCTATAATGAAATCAAGGATATTTGCATTGACTGTATGTGTATATTAAAAAAAATCCTCTGTGACTTCACCCATGGGTCTCTTGAGCAGTGGTTTTGAAGGTACTCTTTTGAAGTGGTGACGCCAGACATTACCTTCTTGGCAAAGCCTCCTATGTTTGGCTAATCCAAAAACAAGAAAGAGGTGGAGCATGAGTGGAGCTGAATCAAGCCATGCAAACATCTCTTGGCTGTCCCAGACATGTCCTGTGACAGCACCCACCTCACTCAAAGCAGCCATTTCCTTTAATTATGCATAACTTCAATCCTGAATTCAGTCTAAACAGCCAAGTTCTATAAAAGCTCACTCTCCATACAGTTGATGAAGAGCAAAACTAGCTACAGAAACCAAAATGTTTTTTGTTTGTTAGTTTGTTTTTTGCACCTGGCTGTAAACATGTTTATTTTTATATAAAGTTGGACATTTTAATGTGGGGATCTATGGGGACTGACTTGCTTTTAGAGTTGGCCTCAAGTAGCCATATTTAAGGAACAGCACGTCCATGTCAGCTTCATTTGTCAGTACCAGGGGTTAGTGCAGGGCTATTCAATTAAAAATTGACTCGGGCCGGATTTTCAGACTAAGAACATGAGCTGGGCCGGACGTTTTTAGCAGACAGTGAGCAAAGTTAACCATTTAAAATAAACACAAACAGATACGATAACAAACACACTGGATGTTTATTAACGTATTGCCACATCCAAAAGGACATAAACACAATAGAAGAGCAGTACTTAAACTAAACCTGTGCTGAAATACTGCTTCTTTAAATTTTACATTTCAAACACACAACTTCAACACATTTTGATAGGTAAATATAAGCACAGGTTAAGGTGCATATGAACATAAAAACTAAGTGCAGATTAGAAACACCATCTTTTGTTTTGGTCACATCTCAAAGTGCATTAAAAAGTAACTTGCTTAACAATAACTTTTCAGAACTTGAGACACTTTTCTTCTTTTGAAATAACAAAAAACAAAGTTTGTCCCTGTCCATATTTGGTCTCATCTGAGACAGTCACATCTTCAGCGCATATAATCACAAAAATATACAGTAGGCACAGTGATAGTTACTATCCCTTTGAAACGAAATAAAGCTGACATCAAAGTGCACAATAAAGTTCAACTAAGTGAAATAACTGTCAAAACAAAATGTCTTTCTTAAATATTAAACTTATAATAAGTGAACAGAAAATAGTCACATAAATACATAAAACTACCTTTAGTGTCTGCTACAGCACGCTGCTTTGTTGCACTTACCATGTCTCGAAGACATCTGTGGCGAGAATGTTTGACGTGTCAGACCTGTTTGATAGCAGATGTCACACTCGTCTTAACTTTATGGTCCGTTAAAACTTCATCCACGACAGCCAACATGCAGTCCTTCACAGTTTCTGAGTCTGTGAACGGCCTCTTTTTCGTGGCCCTTTCCTGAGCTGTGCAGGTCCGCTTCATTGTAGTACAGCTCCGGTTGTAAGATGCAGTCAAACTCTGAATTATAGCCGCTCTCTCATGACATCCCTCGGGAAAGTTTGTCCGAAACGAGGCATATTTTTCCAACGTGGCGTCTTCGGACATGATAATCTTTCAGCGCTGCAAAGCACTCGTTGCAGAGTAAACACATTGGTTTGGCGTTCGGACTTGGTGGTAAATAAATAAATACTTGTCAGTCCACGCAGGATTAAAACGACGGTTTTCCTCGCCGATTGGTCGTTTCAGGATAGAAAAAGACATGCTGCTATTTTCACCTGTATAGAACTGCTAATGTTAACTTTTCAAACGCGTCTCCTCAACACAATGCATTGTGGGTTAGTTGCTAGGTTACGGTAAGTGTTGCATTCAATGTTTGCAATAATGTTGGAATTTTTGTAAGAACTTGTCAGTGTTACTGAAAGATGTTTTTCTGTTTTTCTCGGACTCAAGTCCCAATCACTCGGCAGTTGCTTTAGGGCCATTCGAGGGTTGCTTTCGGGCCGCATGTGGCCCGCGGGCCGCTAATTGAATAGGGCTGGGTTAGTGTTTTGGTAACTGAAGTTCTTTTACGTCACTGCTACAAAATCTTTACAATATGCTGTACTGACTGTGCAAGTAGGGCAAGAACAATTATTTTTGACAGACGTGAGGGCAAAAGTAAACAGCCTTTTACTGCGAATGGTTATTTTTTCATTTCATATCAAACTAAAAAATATTAAAATTATGAAGTGAGTTTTATCGCAGCCTGTACCAAACAAATATGTTCCATTCTGTCTGAAGAATCTTACTTGTAGGCTGGGGCACCTCTGTAGAACCACAGAACTTCAAGAACAATACTAGTTTGTGACACAATTTAATTAATCCAAAAAATACAGCTCCTGTGATTTAGATATGGCAAGTGGTAATATTGCTATTTAGATGACATTTCAATTAATTGTTTAACTCGATGCACGACTGACTGTAAGACAGCTGATGCAATGCTCATTATGTACTCTGACTGGAACTGCCTTTACGCTGCTTGAAAGGATCCATCCATATTCATCACGGGGTGTCAGTCTCACTCAGTGTGGCCGTGGTCTAAAGTTGTCAGAACCAATGTCAGACTGTTCTCTGCAAGCTCTTAACTTCATAACCAAGCAGTTGTTGAGATCTGTACACCACTGGGAATGTCTAACACTGAAGGGACCCAGTGAGATAAGCTGATAAGTTGATGTTTTGTTCCTTGTCAGGGAGCAGATGAGTGTACAGTGAGGTGAGAGTCAGGGAGGAGACTCCTCAACACACTTGCGCATCACTGGGGACCGAGGAGGAAACACAACGGGAGTCTATACTGTCATATGGTCATGGAAACGCCACAGTACAGATGGTATTTTAGGAGGCAACCGGGGAGAGGTTTTTTCCTCTGGGACGGACATGCAGGGAGTTGGAACTAGAGATGGCAGCAGTGATGTGGAGTTAAGATAAACAGGATGGACTGAGAGAAACACAGAGGAACACGAAAGTCAGAACCATTAAAAACATGATGGATATTATTTATTAATAAAAATAGTTGAGGGAAGTTTTCACAGACTGTACTGCAGATCTGACCTGAATGGTACTCATTGACTGTATGCAGAATTACAAACTGCACTGTACCTAATGAGAACATCACAGCTAAGCAAAATGACAGCTTAACCAGTTCATTTGCATTAACTTGCCTTAAAAAGACCAAGTTTAGTTGTAACTGAAATCAGTCAAAGTGTGTAGTCACCGTATTTAAATATTTGGTATTTATGCATAGACCAAACAGCTCAAGTTGACTGACTAAAATTTTGTACATATATCTGTAAAAAAATCAAACCACATCTCTGCCAAACTGAGGTTTCTAATGTGAATCTGTTCAAATGAATAGGACTGTTAGTTTTGCTTATTTCAGTCTGGGGGACATCTTAAACATCAAAGAGATGCTTTGGTAGTGGAGATATGCTGCATTGAGGCTGGCCTTCAAAGAGCTCAGCATTCATTCAGTGAATACCTTTTTTTCAATAGCATATTCACATAACCCTCTGAAGTGACCAGTTGCTCTCATCTATAGACAAACCCACGAACTGAACCACAGAGGTCTGCAGTAGAAAGTAACACAACAGCGAGGCTCCAAAAGAATGGAGAAATATTGCTTTCATGAGAAAATGGTGAAAATAGAGACTTGGTGAATTTACTAAATTGACCAACTGAGAGGCTATTTGGTAGTATGCTTACTTTAACTGGCATTCACAAGCTTCAATTTTCCCACTTTATGTCAAAAGACCACATTGTCTGACCGTCAGTTGATAACAGTACAAACGTAGATGTCTGAATGCATGTCAGTGGTGTAAAGTAACAGCTACATGCACTCAGGTGCTGTACTTACGTACAATTTATGATAATTTTAGTTGTTACGAACGAGTCAACTAAAGTATCCAAAGTAAAGCCACAAGTTTGCCAGCAAAAAAGCCCGTCAGTAGTATGACTGACAGATGTCAACGGAAGCACCGAGTAACTACTAAGAGAAGCAGCGTTTGTACATTCCATATATCTGCCATAATATCAAGTGGTGCTGTGAGATTCTGAATGGAAGACCTTGAATTTAAACTGAATTGAGTGCTTCTACTGTGTCATAGGTCTCCTGCTACTGTTAAGTAAACACTCTGAATAGTTCCTCCACAGCATATTGAAAGGGAAAAAAATCTGACAAAACTCAGCTTGAGTCTGCAGAGCTTTTTCACAGTAGACATGTGGCATGGTGCAGCGAGAAAAGCACCGTGTAATGAATAACATTAAATAAAACAAGTGTATTCGCTTAAAGATTAGCATTCAAAGGGACCTGCAGCGCTAAAGTGCCTGCAGTAAAAAAGTCTACTTTCTGCTAGCACTGAAAGACATTTCACATATCCATAAATGCAGCAATGCCACATTATAAAAATGCTTTGCAGTACAGGTCTTTAAATTTTACTTTAACACAAGTTTTAGTAAGCAAATATACTAAGTATCAAAAGGAAAAAAAATCTGTATGCAGAATGACACCAATTACTGTCATTATTACTGATATGAAAAATGCATGTGGTACTGAAGTTGTAGTTAGTGAAAGTGGATATTTCAACAAGTTTATATACTGGTAGGTAGTAAAATGCATCACAATGGATTTTTTTTAACTGAACATTGATTTTGTATTTGTTGAATCAATGCATTAGAATAAAAAGTAAAATATTTTTCACTGAAATTTAGAGAAGTATTATAAAATGCTAACACAAGTCAAGCACAACACTGTCTATTACGTCCCACATAGTGGCAGCAATGTTCATACTACATTTTTGAATTATTATTTTGAACTAAAGATATGTGACCTATGACAAGTGAAATTTAATTTTCAGAAAATCATTATGCCTAACAATAATCTATTCCTATCATGAGTCAGTAAATAGATATGTCTATTTTTTTTTTACCTGTAAGTAACAAAGGGAGTTACAATTTATGCATTTTGAAATAGTACGTTATTTGAACAACTGCACCTCTTTGAGCCATCAACTTGTCAATACTTGTTTTTTGATCAGTTCCATAGAATTCCAGGATACACAGAAGTTCTCATCCGTACAGCCATGTGTAAGTTTTGAGGTCAAAAACATGTTGGTTTTTTTTCTGACATTTAAAGTACAATAATGCATACACAACTATCACATATGCGATGCAAAATAAAAAAGAAATTCTAATTTATATGATAAAATAGCAACATTACTGCATTAAAGTCTAATAATGTTTTCATCTTTAAATAAATGGGGTTTTTAAAAATCATTAGGCTGTCTTTTGTGTGCATTTATAAATCTAGTGAGTTGTGTAATAATATGAAGTTGAGTTTTTGGAACCAGGGGATGCACAGTGGCTCGGTGATTAGCACGGTCGCCTTGCAGCTCCACAGTTGTGTGTCCTGGCCTGGACCTGGGATCTTTCTGCATGGAGTTTGCTTGTTCTCTGTGCATGTGTGGGTTTTCTCCGGGTTCTGCAGCTTTGTCCCACGGTCCAAAAACATGCTGAGGTTAACTGGTGATTCTAAATTGTCCGTTGGTGTGAATGTGAGTGTGATTGTCTCTATGTGTAGCCCTGTGATAGACTGGTGACCTGTTCAGGGTGTCCCCTGCCTTAATCCTAAATCACCTGGGATAGACTCCAGACCCTCCGACACCCTAATGAGGATTAAGTGGTGTATAGATAATGGATGGATGGATGTTGGAAAAAGAGACGGGTTCAGAGACATCTGACTGTTCTGTAGAATGTCCAACACACTTTGTATGACAAATCTGTGGCTGTAAATAAATATTCAAGTAAAATGTAAAAATATCTGTGTCTCAAACGTACACGTAAGCTACCTGAAAAGTACTTGAGTAGTACAGTATCTGAGAGAATGTACTGATGTGTGTTACTTTCAGTCACAGTTCATTCTTGGGCGGTAGCTGATGTGTGTGTGGTTTGTGCAGCAGGTCTGAGGTCTCCAACAGGTGGATAACTTACATGACATGACATGTGCTAAAGCAGGAGACCTTAGAGCTGCACAGTGACTCACCGCCCTGTGGAGCTTCAGCAGCCTTCCTCCTGGAGCTCTGTTTCCCTCCGTCCGAGTCCTGTCTGCTCAGGACCTCGGACAGCGACTGCCGGGAGCTCTGTCGTCCGGCTTGGCTGGACACGTTGAACCGGGCGCTCTTCTTGTTGACCCGGTCCGACTCCGGAGCGGACTGGCTCCTCTCCGGGTCATGGTTCTCCGGCTCCGAGCCCACTTTGACCAACGCGTTCCTGGTCCTGGTCAGAGCGGAAGTCACGGAGCCCATCACCAAAAATAAAGTTCAGCGCCTCAGTCGGAGTCGTTTACTCGAAGTTTCTGTTTCATTTTACTCAAAACCTGTTCAAACTTGACTCCATTTTTTTGTTGTTGTTGCTGTTCCGCGGTTAACAGAGCTCTGAAAACAACCTTCGCTTCTGTCACTCTTCAGTTTTGAGCTTTAAATTTCATTTTTAGGAAACTAACAACGAGCTGTAAACCTGAATAAAGGACCAGAAGCGGGAGTCTGTCTCCATCGATTTTCCTCCGACAGACACGTCACATGGAGAAAGTTGCTCTGTCGACAAACACACGGCTCTCCCGGGACAGGCAGGCGAAAACAAGCGACATTAATTAACCCTCAAGTAGCCCACACGATTAAAATGAACAAAGATACACCTGCGCTGCTTTAGACAGGTGTGAATATAGATTATTCTAGGATCACAAGCTACCTGTAGATTTCCTTCGGCAAAATCGCGTCTTTAATATATCTGGGGGGAAATAATCGCGAGATTTGGACGCATTCAGGTAAATTTAAATGTGATTTTATGAAGCTCCTGGCAGTGTCTGCACGCTAAGATGTGAATGTTTCATTATAACCAGAACAATACCAACGCAATTATCAGAATCTTTGGACTGTCAGTTTCTCTCTATGGTTATTATTACAACAATACAAAAGTTTTTTAAATAAGTCTTTTCTTCTGTTAATCCCCTGGAGGGTTGAACAGGTCATATCCGTTTAAAAGGGCCTGTGGCAAGAAAGAAAGAAATATGCACACATATGTCAATCTGCACATGACAATTTATAGTAACTAATAACCATTAGCAGCATAATATTCCAAAATCAAAGACCTACACTTTGAAACAAAAAATATATATATAGAAAGTTAAGCTGATGAAATAAAACCTATAACAGAAGCTTCAAGCATCTTAATGCTAGTCTGAAATCACACAAGGCATGAAAGAAGCCCTTAATCAAGGAAAGGCAGAGGAAAGTCTCTTTGCTGGGGATCACAAGGATTGGACTGTTGATTATTGGGCTAAGATTCTCTTCAGTGATGAATGCAAGTTTCCTTTGATGCACACTCCAACTAACTTACTGGTTAGAAGGAAGCCTGGAGAAGTCTACAGACCAGACTGTCTTGCTCCTACAGTAAAACACGGGGGTTGATTCGTGACGATCTGGGGTTGTTTCAGTCTGGGTGGAACAGGGCAAATGCAACTGTGGGAGGGGAAAATGAACCAGGTCACCTACAGGACTACTCTTGAAAACAGTCTTCTTCCATCAGCTGGAAAACTCTTTCCTGCCTCCGATGACTGGATTTTCCAACAAGACATTGTCCCTTGTCACACGGCAAGGTCAGTTAACCCTTTGATGCGCAGTGTGTGTTAGGAGATACTCATTTTCCATTGGATTTGGGTCACTTTTGACCCATGTTGGGTCAATCAAAGGATTAAAGCCTGGATGGAGAACCAGAGCACTGGAACCGTGCCTTGGCCTGCTCCATCACCAGATCCAACTGAAAACCTGTGAAAAATCATCAAACACAAAACGGAGAACCACAAGCCCAAAAACTAAACAAATTTGTTTGACTTTGTGCAACAGGAATGGGCTGCTGTGACAGCAGAATAATGTCAGAAGCTGGTGGACAGCATGTCAAGATGCATGGCTGCAGTCATCAGAAACAATGGTTATGCAATCAAGTATTAACTTCTGTGTGTATCGTGTGATTAAAACAGACAGAAAAGAAAACATGGAATGCCTCTAAAAGTACTGTTTTTGGTAGTACTTTTGGTTGGTTGGATGAATCTGAATGTATGTCGCACACTGGGCTGCTGGACACCTGAATTTCCCTTCTGGGGATTAATAAAGTATTTTTATCTTAATCTTTATAATGCCATAGCTATTGAAGGAAGAACTAACCCTAACCCTATCAAGAAAACCATGTAAAATGGCTAGATATCAGCTCTTCAATTAAACGCTTATGAGCTATTTTTGTTATCATTATATTTGTCTAAAAAAATGTACCTTTAGTGGTACCAGGCAATAAAATGAACAAGAAATTGAAGAAAACAAGGGTGACTAACAGTTTTTTCCATGACTGTATGTACAACATAATATGGAACGTTATCTTGTATTTATGCATAATATTGTTTTAATTAGTAATCAACTTGAGAAGTTGTGTTTCTGCTAGCAATTACTTTTGAAGCAGTAAATAAAAATACCTTTGACTGCAAAGGAAAATGTAACTCTCCTATTTCAGTGTAGCTTATTGGTTGAACCTTTTTTTTTCTAAAATTGTCATAACTCAGACAGATTAAAGCAAGCGGTTGTGTTATTGATTTGTTTATTTTTGAGGAGCCCAGACATTATTTCATACCTGTGTGTACCTCTTCATTTGGTTTGATTTAAACCTGCGAACACTGGAGCAGTGTCTGATATTCTGATAGACTTCAGTTATACCCAAAGTCAGGACAAAAACTCACAGCATTCTATGTTGTTCAACATGATCTAACAAGTTCATGCGTTCTCTCTCCATAAAATGTAGATTAAACATGGTAGCATTATACTTTGGGTCACAACATAATATATAATTTCTGTCTATTTTAGGGTTAAAGGTTTTAGATAAAGATGATGACTGGGCCATTTTTCACAAAATTACTGAAATGTGTATTTTTGATAATCATGGAGATGATGGAAATATTACAGTTTTTATTCACGATATTTCAATTTCAAGGACAAAAACAATTGCTGCTTTGTAGATATTTGCTGGTATTTGAAAGAAAAATGATGCATATTAAGGATACAAATAGTATACTATTAAAATGCAGATTTGACAGTTTTTAGTAATTTACAAAGAATAAATAAAATATGCATATAAATAAAATAAAAAATAAAATCATGTAGGCTATCTGTGCAGACTTCGACAGTAGGGAAAATACGTAAATAATGTCTATGCCACAAATCTGTATTTTTACTAATAATAAACAGTTCTTTTATAGTGTGTAGCTGTAAAATTACACTGCTTACAGAAAACTCTGAATACTGTCCATATCAAACATCTGTATTTTTATACAGGATTGTTTGGGTTTTAGATCATTTTTGATGTATTTTAAGGTTTAAAACATGTTAAATAATTTCTTTATATTTTAAGGTTAAAGATTTTAGATAAAGATGGCTACTGGCCCGTTTTTCACAAAATAACTGAAATGTGTATTTTTGGTAACCATGGAGATGATGGAAGTATTAGGAGAAGCGTTGGGGTGGACGTCATGACATCAGAACGTGCAGGTGTAAACAAAGCAGCTGAGTCGATGTGGTAGAAGCTGTTGTCAGAGCATCAGGTGCTTTTCAGTTCAGAGCTGATCCTGTGTGTGAACTGACCTGAAGTCAGTGTCTGACTGTCAGCGGGCAAACAGCTGTTGTGTTGGATCTGTCATTTGTCATCATTTAGGAGTCTTAAACTTCACGTTGTTAGTTTTCTCTCCGAGTGAAGCTGTTTTTCTGTTTTCTTACCGAACTGTGAGAGTGACTGAATGATTTCCAGTTTCTAACCTGGACAATAACAAGAGACTCTCACAGAAGCGCCCACGTTTGTGAGCTTATTTTGGAGACGTTCTGTTGCTGGCTCCACATGACTTGGTCAAGGTACCCAAGGCTGTGGCATCTTGTAAACACAGTACACACAGTATCATGAAAGATGAAGAAATCGGTGGAAGTGCTCAGACCCTCTTTGCAAACTGTCACATTAAAAATTCATTTTAATACGATGTGGTTATTTGCTTTGATGGTGAGACACCAGTGAAATGATTTTATTAATGTGTTACTGTGTAGATGCATCACTGCTGCACGTGACTGAATCTGAATCTGTTTTGTGTATTTAGTATTTACTGGTTGAGGCGGAAGTACCATGAGACGAACTTTTTCTAGCTGCAGTTTTTTGAACAATTTACAGATTGTCTGTATTTTGGTAAATAACATAATTACTAAAAAAGTATAAATTTTCATGTTAAATGAATAATTCAGGCAAAACCTTTGAATAAGGGACATATTTTAAAAAATCTGTATTGTTTTGAATGGTAATTTGTTCTTTTACAACATTTGACCATCAAACTACACAGTTTTATTGAGGATATTTAAATTTCAAGAACAAAAACAATTGTTGCTTTGTAGATATTTGTTGGTATTTGAAAGAAAAATTGTGTATATTAAGGATACAAATGGTATACTATTAAAATGCAGATTTGAAAGTTTTTAGTAATTTACCAAGAATAAGTAGTAAATTCACGTATCTGTTTAGACTTCGACTTCACTGTAAATCACCTAAAATATAATTATTTGAAGGTGCTCAGACCCTATTTTTAAACAGTCACATTTAAAGTTCATTTTAATACGATGTGGTTATTTTGGTTTGCTGCAGTGAAATGATTTTATTAACATGTGTTACTGTGTAGATGCGTCACTGCTGCATGTGACTGGCACTGAATCTGTTCTGTGTATTTAGTATTTTAGTGGTTGAGGCGGAAGCACTGTGAGAAATTAGCGTTTTGAACAGTTGTAACTTTTCAAACAATTACTGTTATTATATCATTAAAGCTCAGCATTTCTAAATGTAAGTGTATACACCAGCACAATAATGGTTAAATGAAAACAAAAAACTTTAAATAACTGGTAAATAATGTCCACATCAAAAATCTGTATTTTTATGAATGGTAATTTATTCTTTGACATCATTTGACCTCAAAATTACACTATTTTCACTGTATTTACTTATTTATATTAGCATTTTACAGATATTTTCTTTTTTTGAAAAAAAAAGACATACATACACACATATAGGTCTTCTGTTCTATCAGTGTTGAGGAGCAGAAATAAGTGAAGCTGTGCTCCAAAAATTGAGGAAAACAATCGGTGGAACCCACAGTGTGTATCTTTGACTTGACAGCAGCAGCAGCAGTGTTGCTCCTCCTTCCACCCCCTCTTTCTCCTCCTCCAGTTTCTTCCCCTTCTCCTTCATGCCTTGCCCCACATCTCTCCCCTTCTCCTCTCTCTCCTCCTCCTGTTGCTCCTCCTTTCCCCCCTCCAACGTTGCCCGCCACCCTACCCCCATCTTTCCTCTCTCCTCATCGTCTTCCTCCCCCTCCTCATGCTGCTCCTCCTTTATTTTATATAGTTCATTTGTACACTGGGATTTATGTTGGATGTGATCTGATCAGATTTTATTTGAATGAATCTGTTGTGATTATGTCTGGTCAATCTATTCCAACTTTATTTGAATCAGTTAAATTTAATGATATATTTTTGTGGCCCTGTGATGGACTGGCGAGCTGTCCAGGGTATCTCTGCCTTCGCCCTGAGTCGGCTGGGATAGGCTCCAGCCCCAGCGTCACCCTACAGAGGATCAAGCCGAGTGTAGAAAATGGATGGCTGGATGGATGGATGGATGTTGTGTGGTTCCAACTGAACTCTGTTCTTGTCAGTGGGACTCGGGTCAGGGTGCCTTTCAGAGGTGTGGGTGGATCTGGGGGGGATAAACACCCTCACAGTGAAGCTCCGCTCTGTCTAAAGGTGAGAAGGATGCAGACAGCATGTCATGGAGAAGTAACATGTGTGTCTGTGTCCCATCCTGGACCCACAGTGGCGTTCTCAGACTATGGAAGAGGGGTTGCTTATTATAGTGGTGCAAAAGGTGAGACGACAAAGAAATCTAATTCTACTGTGTTTCATTATTTTGTGTATGTTGTGCACTACAACAAAGGTCGTCATCCATCCATTAGCTCCACCTTTTATCCTATATAGGGTTGCAGGGGCTGCAGGTCACCAGTCCTTAATGGTGAGAAAGAACTGAGTTTAATTTCACTGATGTGGACCTTTGTGTGTCCAGGTTGGGATGTTTTTCATGTAGATCAGTTTGAGTTGGACACTGTAGTTCAGAGGGAAGGTAAAAATGTGGAGGTCAGGAAAATAAGTGTTGTAAGTCAAACAAGAGACTAAATGTACCACATTACACTAACACAACACACTTCAGCTGTTTACATGAAACTTAACAGAAACATTGTCAGCCTAATGCTACGTTAGCTTTAATAAGGCTACGACTGAGCAGCTAGCTCTGTTAGCATCACTGATTCACATTAAAGCTAATATTTACTGGATGCTAACTCTCTTCTCTGGTCAACACACAAATAAACTCCATCACCATCTGCAGTGTATGGTACAAATTATATCTGACACTACAGGTGTATATAAAGTGTATTAAAACCGGCACCAATAAGAAAATAAACATTAACTTACCCAACTTTTAGAGCCCTTTCGGTGTCTGCTGGTAAAATCAGCCGAAGCGCCACGGTGACATCACTTCACTTCAGCCGTGCTAGGAGCTGCCGTCAGACAGGAATCCTGTGATCAGGTGTTGACTACCCACCCTGGACAGAAAGCCCCACCCAGAGCCATTTGACTGACAGCTCAGTCCACCAAGTAAAAGCAAAGGCTTTTGTCATTGCTTTTACTTGGTGGACTGAGGAAAAAGCAATGACAAAAGAAAAAAGCAATGACAAAAGGAGAAGGCAATGACAAAATGGAAAAAAGGAAAAAAGAGAATAGGGAAAAGCAGAGACAAAATTTACCTTTTTATTTATGTATTTATTTATTCTTTTATTTATTTCTCTTTATATTTACACATTCCCCCCCCCCGCCTGTTCGATGGCCACGTCTGGCCCATGCACCTGCAACACAAGAACATCCTTATTTATTTATTTCTCTTTATATTTACACATGTATTTCCTTATTTATTTATTTCTCTTTATATTTACACATTTATTTCCTTATTTATTTATTTTTTATATTTACACATTTATTTCCTTATTTATTTATTTCTGTATATTTTATTGTGGCACTCCTGTGACTCCATACCTGGCTACTTCTGGTGAAATATAAGCTGCAGCTGCAGCTGCACCAATCATCGACAGATGGCAGTCACACAAAGCAGGTCCACTGCATTTATGGCACTATGCAGTTAATCCGTTTTTGGTCAGAATTAAGTGGCAGTGATTACAATTATATATGGTACACTGAAGCTTTTGCCGACAAGTTGTGGATTCGTTTTTACACTGCTATGACAAGCCTGCTGTGATAAGGTCTATTTTCTGGAAGAAATATCGAAATCATTTACTTAAGTAAATGCAACGTTAGCACACTGTAGAAATACATTTGCAATACTGGTGTTGAAATTAAACTTTTACTTTGCTTCATATAATAGCAAACAAAGGCACTAAGCATCAAAACTAAAGTACTTAGTACGCAGAATGGCCCCTGTCACTGTAATTATTATTGTTAATAAAAATGCACATTGTACTAAAGCTGTAGTTCTTTTTATCTTGCATGCAGTAGATGTCAATTTAATACAGTAGAGTAAAAAGCCTCATATTTTCTGATGACATTAAAAATTAAAATGAGCAGAAAATGGAAATACAGAAGGACAACACTATTTTATTACATCCCAGAGACAGCAATGTTCAAACTACATTTTGCTATCATTCTGACCTGTGTGATTTTGTAAAGATGGAATTTAATGTTGCCAAGATTATTATGCCGAAGAGGGCTGAACAGTGGATCGGTGGTTAGCACTGTCACCTTGCATCATGAATATCCCCAGTTCCCATCCCGGTCTGGGCCAAGGATCTTTCTGCATGGAGTTTGCATGTTCTCCCTGTGTATGTGTGGGCTTTCTCCGGGTTCTCCAACTTCCTCCCACAGTTCAAAAACATGCCGAGGTTAATTGGTACTTTTAAACTGTCCATAGGTGTGAATGTGTCTGTGACTGTCTCTATATGTAGCCCTGTGACAGACTGATGACCTGTCCTAGGTGTCCCCTGCCTTCACCCTAAATCATCTGGGACAGACTCCAGCCCCCCTCCACAACCCTAATGAGGATTAAGCAGTGTTTAGATAATGGATGGATGAATGCTTTTGGACTGTGGAAGGAAGCTGGAGAACCCGATAATAGATGGATGGATATTATGCTGAAGAGGACATTGGTCCTTTCATATGAATTATTCTGTGGACTGGATATATCAATTAAAAAAGATTAATTCATTTCTGTCCATAACTTAAAGAAATACTACACTTGAAATACACTTTAGGGTTATCTATATTTTGAAATTAAATGCTAGTAGAATATAATTGCACCTTCATGAGCCATCAGTTGTAGTTTTTTTGTACCATTGTGCAGGGCTGGAGCTCATACATACTGATAAAACTGATTATTTCTAGAATTTTATTAATCTTAAAGTTTGAATTGTTTGACTGATTTTGTGTTTAGATATATTTATTGACTTCATGTACTATTATTATACTGGATATGACAGTATTTTATTATTACTAGTAATGCAGTAATGTTAAGATTGAGCTATATTTAATACCCCTATACAGCTTAATGAACAAGTCATGTGTTTGTTCACTTTTTTTTAAAGTGAAGTATAAAATAATACTACATCAGCAGATAAATAAATGTACTTTGTTACATTTCAGCACTCCACATTGCATCTCATTATGCAGCATCAATGCTCATACATTTGAATACTCTTTCGACAGATCATGCTGTCAAAATAGGATCTGTCCTATTAAGTGTCATCTGATCCTGATGACACTTAATTTATTCAACATATTGCTAAAAATCTTACCTCGTGGTCAGTTTAATAACCGTTTCAGAGCTGTTAACCATATCGCATGACTTTCATCTGCAAATGGAGTTCATACAATTATCACAGAACTGTAAATGTTCAAATTTCTTTTTTTCTTGAGCATTTAAAGACTTCCCTTCCAAAAGTTTTCATCTCGCAAACAGCCACTGACAAAACAATTTCTCCTCAAGATCAACTAAAAGCTAACATTTTTTGTTCATTTGAATCTTATTTTCTCATAATGTAATTGAACCTTTGCTACCTCTCACCTCGGTATGACTCATATCTGTCATTCCACTTGGTTTCTCACTTAAAAAAAAAAACATTATCTGTGAACCTGTGCTGTAGAACTGACTTGACTTCATTCTCCTGTTAAGCAGTGATCCAACTTGAATAAAATACAATTAAGAAGTCACTATCAGATCTTTAAAACCCAATGCAGTTCAGTACAAAAAGCACTACAAAAATGTTTGTGTAATTCATTTCTGAGACCACAGATAGAGGTGGCATGGGCTTGCATTACACTGACAGGTGTTACTTTGTGTATGGAAATAGCTTTACGCTGGCAGCAGGGTCTCGTTACTTTGGAGATGCAGCAGCAGCATGACCTTGTGGAAGCCTCTGAATATGAACAAATGTATCCCCATTATGTGTAGTGCATAGCATCTCAAACCTGACATCAGTTAAGCACATAACGCATGTCATGTTATTAAGAAAAAAACTTACTTTTTTAGACTGACTGCACAAGTTGAATTCTTGCACTTGTAAACAGTTTTACAGTTAATGCATTCATCGAGCAAAATAAAAGGATTTAAGATGAATAACAGCCTAAGATACCACTTCCTGCATCAAAATGTGGGACAGACCTCTTACACTCCTTGACTTTAATGTCAACAATGCAGTTCACTATTTTCATGTGAGTAACTGTTTTGCCTAATGCTACTTTATTACCCCGCCAAGTAACATGGCAGTTATGTGACGATCAGCGTACGTTTGTCCTTCTGTGAATCTGTCTGTGCAATTACTCAAAAACAGACTAACCGGAAATTTTCAGGGCAGGTCAGAAATGACACAGCGACCACCTCATTAGATTTTGGCAGTGATGTGGATTTTAGTCTGGATCCACAGATTTGTTAAAAGATTTCTGTATCATTGCGAGATAGCGGCACTAAATATGCTGCATTTCTGACAATGCTATATTGGGGGATGAGGACTACGCTCTCTGAGTGCTCTTCTTGTTACTATAATGTATCTCAAAGTATTACACCTTGCACACAGTCCTGGGTTACAGTCTTCATGGTTTATTGCTGCATACAGGTAATTGTGACATCTTTAGCATACAGGTTTTACTGTAGAGTGCATGCTGTGTCGATCAAAAATACTACTTTGGTTACAAAGAAAGATTTTTGTAGACCTCAGTGAGGATTGCTATGTTGTGCTGATTTCATTGTTGTGTCTAAACAAATGTGACAAAATACTTTCAGCAGAGGAGGAAGCAAAATACAGTCTGTGTCAACTAACAGGCTTACTGGGTCATCACATAGAAAGGCACTTTTTGAAGCTGTCTTTTTGTGTGTTGGTGGTGTGTTTGCTTGCTTGTAGCTCCAAGGAAATGTGTTTCTTCATATTACTTTTGTTATTTGTTTGGCAAAAACAAAGACATTATTACTCCATGTCATCGTGGTTCTGGGTTGACTCATTGATCACCTGAACGAGGATACAGAGGACAGAAAAAAGGAAATATTTAGAGGTATGTCTGAACTCAAACAACTGAAAGAAAATGATTTAACCGATTTTTTGAAAAAAACATTTCAAGTGTGTTCTACCTGACCATCCCTGGTTTCAATGGTCTTGATGAGAACTTTCTTGGTTGTTGTTGTCTCAACATGGGGTTTGGAATCCATCATTGTTTCTAAGGAAAAAATAGTGTTGTGTGTTATTGACTGGCAAAATAATACTGGCATTTCTGAACTGACACGCAGAATGTGATCTTACCTCTCAGGTTTAGAGATGAGAAGTTTGGCAAAGGGGTGGAGATTCTACACATGGAGAAAATACAACCCACACATTAACATCTGCAGCTTTGTGGAATCTAGTGAGTGCCTGCATCTGTCAGCTAGACGGCAGCTTTAATGTCTACAAAGGCTTCATCAGTCACCTGCTCTCCTCTCCTTCCAGCAGCTTCCTGTAGGTGGCGATCTCAATGTCCAGGGCCATCTTGACATTTAGGAGGTCCTGGTACTCCCGGAGGTGACGGGCCATCTCGTCCTTCATGTTGTGAATGTCCTCCTCCAGACGGCCGATGGTATCCTGGTAGCCGCCCGTCTCCAAGGAGAAGTTCTCCTCCACCTCTCTCATCTGGCGCTCCAGGGACTCATTCTGGGACGGAAGCCAAGAAGGAACAAAAAGATGGTGAAAATAACTCATTTCAAATGAAGACAAAGGCAGTGAAAATAACTTGTTTCAAAAGAGGATGAAAACAAGGGACGTTTTACTCTTTGCTTTGTCACTAATCATATGCCTGGAATTTATTTTCTTCCAGCTATGTGTGTTGAAGATGCTGTTTTTTTTCTTTTTCTTGTGCCTGAATCTTGCATGCTACTGTGTAAGCTGCGGTCGCATACTCACAGTTCCTTTGAGGGCATCGACCTCACAAGTAAGTGCTTGAACTTGGCGTCTGTAGTCATTGGCCTCCTGCTTGGCCACTCTCAAAGCATCATTATTCCTGGCTGCAGCTTCAGTGAGGTCAGCAAACTGACAGTCACAGAGACAACAGGGAGGAGAGACGGATAGCAAGAGGGAAAGAACGGAGAAATCAGCTGTTCAATAAATGATGAGTCAGTGGCTGAGAGACAGCAAATATGACAGATAGTGTGAAGTGTGTAAATTATGAAAGACATGACCACAACTTAGGCTTGCAGGAATTACTCAGTTGTCTGGTGGCTGAACCAGCACCGATAATGTAATTACTGACCTTTCTATCAATGCTAAAATATCATAAAGAAAGAAGAACTGTTTTACTGGTGTTCGGTCTTTAATTAAAAACTACACAAGTTGATTTTTTTTGGGTTGAAACATGCCATAAACACAATACTGACATCACTTTTCAAGTTGAAAAGGAAAATTTGTTCCCAAAACAGTTTGCAGATTTTCGGATTAAGGTTTCTATGGCCTCCACATTGTGCAGCACAGAGTAGTTTGACAGTGCTTGAACAGTCATAGGTGAGCTGGTGTGCTCGAGCTTCGGTGTGTGCCAAAAGAGGCGGGGACTTCATTCTAGAGGATGGTGTAGAGTTAAATACTGCTAAATACTCCACTGCGTTCAGCAGCCAGTCACTGCTTGGCCGGTAGCAGAATCAGGATATAATTCTCCATCGATTCATCACAACAACCGACCTCTTTGACATACAAGTGGTCATGTGATTCATTGTTAATATAATAATATTGGTTACAGTCACTTTAAATCTCATCTGACATGTGCTAAAGGTAGGAATATACTTCAGCTGTAGTTTATTTTTAGGGGTTTCTTAACAGTTTCTTGTACATTAATTTCATCTGTTCAAAACGCTGCATTTTTTATTTTTTTTTACCTTGGATTTGTACCAATCCTCTGATTCCTGGATGTTCTTGGAGGCCAGGTTCTCATACTGCAGACGGACGTCCCTCAGGGCTGCTGTCAGGTCGGGCTTAGCCATCTCCATGTCCACCTGCACATGCTGCTGCTGCTGGATCTGGCTCTGCAGCTCCAGCATTTCCTGCCACAATCAGAAGAGTCAGCATATGTAAACAGTACAGACTGCTTGTTGTAATGTCCTTTTGTATACTTTTCTACAATGTTACTGAATGTGTTAGAAAAGCTTCGGCATACTAATCCGTCCAGTTTGGAACTTGAGAAGATTAACAAATATTTCAAATGATCTGGCCTAATTTTCTAAGGATGCCTTTCAACATGCACTGTGTTTCTGCAACAGAGTGATTCAGCTTTGGCCACAAAAAAGAGGCTTACCTCATCATGCAGCTTCTTGAGGAAGTTGATTTCATCCTGGAGTGACTCTACCTTCCGCTCCAGGTCCAGTCTGGCGAGGGCTGCATTGTCCACATCCTGTGCCGTAACACTGACTCTTAATAAGGTGACTTGTGAAGGTGACATGAATTATGCACAATGTGTTTGCTGACACAGAGAAAAAGCGCTCTTTCACATGCAGTAAAGAGCACTCACACAACTGACCCATTGTGTAGCCAGGCAAGGTCACAAACACATGCGTCCAATAAAAATCAACCATAGGCACATGACTTGTGTCACTGCAGATGTTGGTAGCAGATGAGTAGATGCTGTCTTGTGAGTTATACACTGCACAGCAGCTGTTAAGCCACGATTCCTGACTGCATCACAGGCAGACTGGCAAAGGTGAAAAGTAAGTACAATTACCCAAGGACTGCATGGAAGTACTGTTTTGAGGTCCTATATTTTAGTATTTCTACTGTGTCCTACTACTTCCAGTACACAGAGAAAAACATTGTACCTTTTCTTATCCACATTTCTTTAATGCTAAAGGTTGCTAATCATTTTTCAGATTGATATTACATGCAAAACATCTCAAAAAATCAAAAAATACAATGTATTCCAATTAAGCTCCCTAGTTGTGTATAATCTGTCCCCAAGTTAGCCACACACAGACAAACTAAAACATTAAGTCATAACATCCAGTGTAAATGATGAATAGGATGGAGTTTGTCAAATGGAGTCTGGGGCTGTTTCCTGTACAACAAAACAAGAAAATTAAACTCTACATGTCTGGCATGCCTTATCTGTGGTAAAAGGTTACCCAAAAGTCAGTGAATTTTTTTTTCCATTCCTGTTTGACTCAGTAAAAAAAGCACTGCAGAGAACCCCAACACACAAAGCATTGTTGAAGATATCCTTAATCCCATTAATTATTTCCTAACTGCATTCTTTACCTCATATTCCCCCACTGACTGCTTTAGTAGAAATTCAGTTCTCCTCCTCTAATTTGTGCAGAGCCTGCAAAACATTCTATTATTCTTAAACCAACATACTTGATATCTATTTTATTGTCTCTTGCAAACACACACTAACTGTGGTGTGCTGTTAGGGCGTTGGCAGGCTGGTAATTGAGGTATCAGCAAATGAAGCAGCTTTGCCCCTGCACTAATGCCACAAACAAAGTGTGCTATTCAGCAGGGTTTCCCAAACAAGCCTGAGGCTGGAAGAGTGACTGTCTGCCTGACTGAGCAGCAGCCGGCCGTGGGCCCTGCATAGTTGTCCGTGTGCCACCGAAGCAGGCCACAGGGACTTCCTTCCTGCCATTCATATAGGCAAGGTCACCATCAGGCAACGTATGGAGAACTTAAAGTGTGCCCTAAGAAGCGTATGATCACTGAAAAATGTAATTTTATTGTAAGTCTAAAAGCTTTTCTTAAACAATGGTAGAGTGAAACATTACTCTGTGGCCTTTTTTGGTACCGTGACACCCACTTCCAACTATTCGCACGACTCATCATCTCTTCATTATAAACCCAGTGAAAGGGAACAATCTTTGACAAGACCATAACAAGTGAGATTCTGATGTGCTGATGTTCTCCCACAACGAGACAGCCGGATCACATGGTGGCTTGTCTTCTCGCTCTGATAACCACATTGGACCCGCACTGTTGTTGCACTTGTTTCCAGCTCATTCATTGTGACCAGTCAGACTTAAAGAGATCTCCTCTCATTGCAGGCCTGATTTAACTCAACAGCCACAACTTGGCCTTTTGTACCAGACCAGGGTCAGCCACTGCTCTACAGCTATTTTGGATCATGGCTAGAATCTGCTGTTGTGCCATCAGAAGAGTGCATTCCTGTCTCTGCAGCTAATGGGTAATAATTACATAGAGATCATATATAGAAGAGAGGATGGGACAGTTCCACCTTATAGCTGTTAGAAGTTGAGTTCTTTTCAGATAAGTGAGGATAATATCATTTCTTCAATATCAAAGGGGGTTTAAACCCTTATTTAACTAGGAGTAGCTGAGAAGGCGGGGGCAGTACAGAGCTCAGGAGCCATCAGCACCACAAAGACAATAACTTTCATCACTATCAAAATGTACATCTATTACAAAAAATCTGCAGTTTTGTCTGATGCCACATTTTATTTATGATCATACTGTACCTGTCTAAAGCTCTGCATGTTTGCCTCAGCATCCTCCCGCTGGGCAATTTCATCCTGCAACCTGCACACACAGACAAAAAGGAGATTCATAATTTAGTTGTTACTGGGGCTTCCCCCCTCCTTAACAACAACCATCTTTTGTTCTGTCACTGTTCGCCACTTTACGCACGAAAGACTTTTGGCGCAGCGCCCGGCTAACACTCATGACTAGAAACTGGTCAAAGTGGATCCTGTGTGGAAGGATATGATTATGAATAACAAAGGGAATTGCATTATTGATTAGATCTCGAACACATGGAGGTGAGAACAGAGAAGTGCCACGCCTCCTACTTCTCTCTCAGCCTGTCGATGTCGTCGGCCAGGTTGTCCCGGTGAACTTCCACCCGGGCCTTCTCGTTGGTGAGCTGGTCCACCTGGCGCCTCAGCTCCCGCATCTCGTCTTCGTACAGATCTCCGACCCGGGACGTGCCTTTCCCCCGCAGCTGCTCCAGCTCGGCCAGCAGGATCTTGTTCTGCTGCTCCAGGAATCGGACCTTGTCGATGTAGTTGGCGAAGCGGTCGTTGAGCGACTGCATCTGCGCCTTCTCGTTGGTGCGGTTCGTGATGAACTCGCTGTTTATGGCGTCGGACAGGGAGAAGTCCAAGTTCTCGGAGGCCAGCCGGGGCATGGCTGCGCTGCTCCGGAGCCTCTGGTTCTTCATCGCGTATATGACCGGAGCTGAAGAGAGCCCGAAGGATACCCGGGAGGAGCGCACCGGGCTGGAGAACTGACGGCTCGAGTAGCTGCTCCTGACCGCGGCTCTCTCTCCTCCGAACATCTTTTTGTAGGAGGAATGTGGAGCTGATCTATTATAGGAGGACATCTTGCGTGTTTCTTTTCACACACTCAGCGATAAGAGCAATGTTGCCGGTTAAGTATCGCTCCTGTCTTCACAGCATCAGTGGAGTGCGCCTGGGAAGGCGTTTCCTAAACTAGTACTCATTTATAGTCTCCTCCTTATGCAAATAACTTCACGGTGACTTGAGTGACACACTGAGAACCCAATCACAGAATGCAACACGCACACGTTTGTCTTCCAGGCCCTCAGATCCAGATTTTAGATCAATATTTAGGGCAGCTGTTTGCGCACATTAAGGTGTGGATATGTGAGTTCTGGCATGATCTGTTAAATCTAAGATTCTGTAGTTCCTGTGATTATAATTACCAGTCTTGTATGAGTGACGCATGTGACCTCCAAAAACTACTAAAGCTCAATTTGGGGCACAGAACATCTTGCTGATAAAGTTTTGGTGCAGAGAGATGCATGTTTTATATTGTATACTGTAATGAAACTATGGTATTTGTGTTACCCTGAGAGAGGTGAAATATGGTTTTGCCCGCAAAAAGTATGATCTTCAGCTAATTCATTGAGCCAAGTTAGTTCTTGTCTTGTCTCCCTGTCAGGATGAACACACTCCGTTTGTCCTTTTTCAAATGTTTTGTTTTAATTTTTTTTTTTTTTTTTTGCAGCAGCAGCAGCAACATTGCATCATAAAACTAAATTGTCACCCAAACACATCAGTAGGATTTACCAGTTTATTAGTGCGTGTGCATGTGTGAGTGTATGAGGGTATTGTGTGCATTTTTTGCCATGTGGAGGCAAGCTTGACTGAAAAAGTGAAGTACAGTATGAGCAAGTCAGCAGCTTCACAGTTGCTAATTAGGAGCATCACATGTCTCTCATAATCTCACATAGTAACCCTCAGAGAAAAGAAGAGAAAGGTTGCATTGGGGTACAAATCAAAGTCACTCAATCCACGCCCATTATCCACAGCCTTAGAGCACGTGTTTGCAGTTTAGTAACCCTCACTCTTTCCACAGACTGACCTGCAGCACATTCTAAGCAAACATCAGATATAGTGGCAGAGATGATCTTTTTAGTGCAAATGCTCTTTGTTTCCCTTCCTCCGTGTCTCTCTGTCAGCATACAGAGCTGTCAGTGCTGCAGTGCTGCTGACCTGCTGAGATCCAGTGATTGTGAAGGGAGATGCAGGGCAGCAGAGCTGAGCCAGTGACATTCTACACCTCCCAACCACACTGCACTGGTGCTGCTGACTGGATGCTGCTCTATTAAAAAAAAAACATGAAAAGAAGAAGTCATGAAGGAACATCTGTTTTAGTTTTGTGATCGTTGTTTACAAGATAACACTCTGAATGCACAAATGTGTCTTTCACAGAGATTTTTCCAGTTTTGCCTGGCGGGTGAGGGTGGCTGCAGTTGGCATGTTGCCCCTAAGATGTGACTGTGCAGGGAGAAACTCAGCTACTCACTAGTCTGAGCTTTAAGAAGCATTAGAGGCTATAGAAAGAAATGTAGTTTGAACTTTTAGATGCATGATAGATTGAACCCTACGCTCTTCCATAAGTGGGTCAAAAATGACCCGTGTAAGAATCAATGTGTTTTTATGCCATTTTGTTCAAAATAATCATTTGTGTTATTGTTTGTACTATATTTTGGTCCACACAAGAATGATTTCATGTGTGACATGCAAATCTATCAGTCAATATGTACCTATAAAAATAAATGCACACATGCACACACACACACACACACACACACACTCAATACATAGACTAATGCTAGCTAGTTTAGTTTGCTATCTAGTGTTAGCTAACTATAGAGAAAGAGTAGATCCATTTGATGATACATGACAATAACACACTCTTTCACACAAGAGTCATGAATGTGCAAGTATGTTGAAAATGTTTTTCTGAGGTAAAAAAAAATGTAGATAATACATACATGTGTCAGGTCTTGCTGTGTAAAATAATCTTCCTGATCAGTGACACATCTGACATAGTGAGTGTGGTCCACAGTAAATATGTTCTTGACAGCCACCATTGATAAGAATCACAGGTTTCCATGAGAATTCTATGGGAAACCCATGCGGGTCACTTATGGAAGCTTGGGGTAGTTATACAAATATGATAATTTCGTTAAAAGTATAAAAAGTAACTTAAAATTTAAATTGAATGATATCAAAAACATGTTTTTTGAGGAATAACTGGAATATAAAATTATAAAACCTTTTCATTACAAAGATATTGCAAGACCCACTTTTTGACCCACTTGTGCATCTAAGGGTTAACCGTCAAACTATAGCTTGGCTTTGTTTAAGCATATTGTAAGTTCATTTATGGGTTTAGGTTGTATCTCTATTGTACTTATATGTAGAGCATTTGTTAGGATCATGTATTGTAACCAAGTTGCTGTCAGTCATAGAGGAATTCAGATCAGAAAAATGAGCTAGACCACACCATAAACATATCATGTTGCTGAATATGTGTTATTGATGCACAAATATGTGTCACATGGAGATGCTTAATGTGTTGTTGGTTTTTTTTGTACTGGTAAAGAAGCATGAAATGGAAACAGCTGAAGCAGAAGTAGGTTAAAATTGTGCTTAATCACAGGACTTGCGTACAAATTTGGAGATGATCACATTTTGAAAGGTGCAGGACATAAGGAGAGTACTATAACTTTCTTTTTCTTTACGCAATTTCATTAAGAAATCCAATAAATTCACAATATCAGGAGTGTACAAAAAGCACAGCCACTTAGTAACGGCTTTGAAGTTATTTTGGATTTATCTGTGAAGCTGCCATGTTTAAAGCTGAAGTAAAATGTTTTGTCAAAAGAGACTTGTCATGAGATATTAAAAGTAAAAAGCATGTGTACAAATTTATAATCAAAAGTCCTTGCACTACTATTTGATGAACTGTCTATGAAATTATTACATTTCTGAATGGTTAACATATTTGATATGTTTCTTTTTCAGCATTGGATTTAAAGCTGCTGTTTGTCTTCCTCAAGAACTGGCAAGAAGTATTTAGGCTATTTTTATAAACTGGAATATTGTGATGCATTCTCATCTAGGAAGCACTTTAATAGTGTATGCAATTTGGCAATGTTTTACTATTGGGTAATCTGTAATTGATCAACAAATGTTTATTATATTTGATTAAATGATCAAATGGAAATAGTCAAAATGCTAAATAATAAAGAACTAACATTATTATGTAAACCTAACCCATCAAAATAATGTTCACAACCTAATAGGTTTTCCTAAATCCTTAAGTGAAACATTTTTCAACCTTGCAACCAGGCATTTAATAAACTTGTGGGAACTGGACCCTTGAATTACTTTGTAAAGTGCACTCCACCAGTGGTTAACATTTTGAATGAAGCATTGGGATACTTGTCCATTATATGTTATGGCTGTAAATCTCAATAGCAACGTATTTACATAAAGTGACATTAAATGGTAACACTCAAGCAAAGTGTGGTTACATTGAATGGGTAAATAACTTCGTGCACAGAGTAATAAAGTGACCAGATAAGTAGAGGCACAATAATTAAAGCAAAAAAAAAAAAAAAAAAAAAAAAAGGCTCAACACTGGGGCTGGTAGTAATGCAGGGCCCACACAGGAGCCCCATGCGAGTAAACAGTGAACCCCATTACTAAACCTGGCTATGGAAATTCACATGATAAACACTGACTTAGAGGCAAGGGTGGGGGCCGTAAAAATTCCAGCTCCCAGGCCCATTATGATGCCGCTCTGCCAGTGTTGGCCACAGAGGAGGCCGGGATTGTCACAGACAGAGCAGGGATTGTGTATTGCTGATCTGTCACCTAACAGCAGCAACAGAATGCAGACAGTAGGCCGTAATTATTGTCTGTACCCTGGTGTTTGCCAGTGTCACAGTTTGGGCCAAATAGCTCTCATTCTTGGCAATGTTTGGAATTTATCATTTGGTCCTTTTATTTCTGTTACTGAGGTTCTTGTTATCTCCAAAGTTACTGCGCTGCAGGGGAGCTAATTAACAGAAGCCTACAGCAAGAATCAAATAAAACTCCACATTAGTTGGAGTCACTCCGCCTGCAACAGGGAAGGAAAACAGATAAGTTACATCTTGTTTCAGGGTGTCATCACTTCAGAACCGCAGGCACTGGGCAGCAAAAAGGCGTCTTTTGTTTCATCTCCCATGATGGTGAATCACCAACCAGCAGCCATAGCAATCGTCCCCAATATTATTTGCCAGAGTTGAAACTGAGACAGAGACTGATTCAGAGCCTGCACTGTTCACAGGACAATAGCGATGTGTTTTATTCATAAAGAGCAGTAATTTGTGTTTGTATTGTGCAGTTTGCAAAAGTCTCTCTTTTTTTTTTTTTTTTTTTTAAAACAGCAGTTAGTGTTACGTTTTTGCTCATTCATTTTTCTTGGTGTGACAAACTAGTGGGCCTCTTTGTGATTCGTGACAGTACAGATTTATTGGGGGGAGTGTTGCAGTACAATGTGTTGGTTGCACTTCAGTGAATGCATGATGAGCAGACGGAAATAAATCCGAAGGTTAGAAAGAAAAGCTACAAATCCATGTCAGAAGCCCCTAGTGAGTTTTTGTAAAGTCAGTGTGTGATGCAAAGGTCATTGTCAGTGGTGGAAAGTGACTAAGTACATTATAAACTTCCTCCAAGTATTTGTACTTTTCCACGCACTTGTATTCTACTTGAGTATTCCCATTTTCTGCTTTCTCCTCTTCTCTCCACAGAGTGCACTTTTTACTTATTTTACCCAAAAACATCATTAAAGATTGATGCAATGGCTCCTAGCTTGTAACTTGTGATGGAAAAAAGACCACTTGTCCCATTTCAAATGTGTTTAAATGCTAGGACCAATACTATTCACCTTGTGCATGCTCTTCTTTGGCAATATTATTAGAAAACACTGCATAAACTTTCACTGCTATGCAGATGACACCCAGTTATATTTATCTATGAAAAACTTCAAGTCATATAAACACCCCAGAAACACACTATCTAACCAGAATGTTTCTCTGGATGCCATTACCTTGGCTTCCAGCTCTACTGTGAGGATCTTTGGAATTATTTTTGATGTTGATATGTCCTTTACTCACATAAAACAAGTCTCTAGATGACCTTTTTCACATGTGTAATATTGTAAAAATCAGAAACATCTTGATTGATGCTGAAAAACTCATTTGTAACTTCTAGGCTGAATTATTGTAATGTGTTGCCATCAGGATGTCCCAATAAGCATAAAAAATATTTAGTTGATCCAAACTGCTGCAACTAGAGTTCTGAGAGGAACCAGTAAGAGAGATGCCATTTTCCAATGCTAGCTTCTTTCCATTGGCTCCTTGTAAAATCCAAAACAGAAATAAAAATTATTTTCCTTACATACAAAACTTAATGACCAAGCCCCATTGTATCTTGAAGACCTTATTGTACCATATCGTCCTTACAGAGTGCAGGCTTCCCAGAAGAAGGAGTGTTCAGCTATCTCCTCTGAGATATCACATGGTTTCATTTGAAAAGCTTTACAACTTTCAAAATTTACAAATAAAGCAAACAATCCAAAAAAAATATTTTAAGGTTTTGCATCCCAATATTGTTTTTTCTTATTTTTCCACCTCATTCATTATCCCATGACTCCTCAGATCTATCCTGTGCCTGATGTTTGGGCTTGGAACCAGTCTACTAAATTACAGAAGTTTATGAAGTGGTTAAAACTAGTTTATTCTCACCCAGCTACAACAGTAAAATGTTTGTTATCAATTAGAGTGTTAGAAATAATCCAGTGTCTTAAATAAAAATGTTGCAGAACCACTTCGTTGAAAATTTCAAATGCATTTTGCTGATAACACTTCTGTGCTCTTATGATCTGGAAAGCAAGAATTTTGCTTGTATGTTGTTGAGTAGTTGTCCTTAATACCCTTTTTAGTTCTTCTACCATTGGTTATCCCAAAGTAGTTTCTTTTCTCCACTTGCAGTGAATAGTTTGTCTTAAGCATACAGGAACTTTTTTCTGTCAGTAGTAAGCAAAATGAGCAGAGTCGAGACAGGCCCTCGTTTCCAGCTTCCACTGGATACCTTTGGACCATAGTAACAACAGAGGAATTAAACTGCAGGGGCTGTTTTCCAAATCTCCATAGTGACTGACAAAACCCTTGGAAAGTATCCAGAATGGTCACTTTGTAAAGTCCTCTCTCTCTCCCTTTGTCTCATTCTTTCTTTGTCTGTGCATGTGTGTGTTTACAGTGAGTGATTGGGTCAGAACAGGGAGGGGAAACACCCCTCCACACAATAATAGAGAGAGCATTTCCCAGCACTTTCCTCCCATATTACCATAAAATCATCATGTGTCACTTGTCAAATCATAAAGTTGTCCAAATAAATTATCCCTATCCAAATTAGCACCTGCTGTCATCTGGCCATACTTATTTCAAGGATAATATCCTGCGGTTACACATATTTCCAGCCAGTCTGTCGGAGCAGATCACATTAAGTGTCACTTGCATATGCCTCGCTGCATCAGGGGGCATCGGTGACAGCGACTGACAGCTGCAGACGACACTCACTCTCTCGTCTGTACACTCACCTGCCTGAGGATGATTGGATAAGAGTGAGACAAGCCCTACAAGTGTGGACAGCATGCAAACATACATTTATAATATCTGTTCATTCCACATGGTAAGAGGTTTGTGTCCAACGTCAGAATGATGTTGAAGCGTATCATCTTTTTTGACACCTTAATGTGATTATTTGAGGAGATGAAAGACAGAAACTCACTGTGAGCCTGTGCTGAGCTGGAGTACTCGAGTTCCCAGAATAAACTGAGCATTGTAAGCCCAAGGCTCATTCCAAATTCACATGCTTCACTTAGTTTATAACCTCATGAAAGTCAGATGTCACCAGAGTCCAAAGACGCTTCCAGGCAATTAACACAAATGGGATTATGTTCACCAACTTATATCTCAGTCCTGAATGTAATTTTTAAGAGACATGGTTGTTTATGTGCTCTGTGCTGTTGTTCCTATAACTCAGCTTCAATGGTGAATTCGCTATTCAAGTGAATAATGTAGCACAAGCAAGTTTTTTCTGCTGTGTAGTAATGACAAATATAGACTGACTGACTTATTGATGTGATGACTGATTGGATAATCAATTGATGGGTAGGGTGGTAGAGAGTGAATGAAGCAATGAATTCCTCTCTAACTCTGCTGCCGTTTAAAATTAATTCATAGCTGTTTGTATTTTGTGTCTGAAACTATTTGAAAACTGCATGTAGTGTCTGACTTCTACTGTGTATCTGTGACATTTTACATGCTTTAAGCGCAGGCATGTTTTCAATTGAGTTCAAAACATTAACAAGACACTCAGCATGGGTGTTGAAAAAAGACCCACAAAATAACATCAAATTAAGAAACAAGGACTCTTCTACGTTGTTTCTCTCCTGGTTATCATTATAATTTTTCCAGGACCATAACAGATAGTCATGGACCAACCAAAGAATTTCCAACCTGAGATGACATTCTGGGATATCAGTTGAATGTCTGTCAGGTTTTAAATAGATGGTGCTCAATAAAAAATGTGAAACATTTTTTTTACCACTTTGAGGGCAGAAGAAAAAAAGCTGAGAACAAATCACTTGACTTTTTCCTGACTTCTGGTGACTTTGTTGGAAAACATTGTAGATAAAGAGCTGCAGGAACATTCATTTGGAGTTGTGTTTGTGTCCAAAGCTCACTTTTGTGTAGCTGCTTTTGGTCTCATCCACCTTTTGGGTGAAATGTAGCCTGAACTTCTTGTTTGCTAGAACCAGTGTGTGTGTCAGTGAATATACACTACTAAACTCACACTTTCATTCATGTACTAATATAATTGCACAAGGGTTTTCTAATCATCAGTTAGCCTTTCAACACCATTAGCTAACACAATGTAGCATTAGAACACAGGAATGATGGTTGCTGGAAATGTTCCTCTGTACCCCTATGTAGATATTACATTAAAAATCAGTTGTTTCCAGCTAGAATAGTCATTTACCACATTAACAATGTCTAGACTGTATTTCTGGTTAATTTATTGTTATCTTCATTGAAAAAAGCTGCTTTTCGTTCAAAAATAAGGACATTTCTAAGTGACCGCAAACTTTTGAACATTTGTGTAATTAATCAGTGACATTTGAATAGTATGATTTGATTGTCAGCAAGTTACAGCAGCCTTTTCATTCATTTATGCATTTAATTTTCCACGTTAGTTCTTAAAATGAACATGCATTTCACATTTTGGAAGAATCCAAACAGACAATAAAATCAAAAGCAACACAGGAAATAAAATCTGCTTTCTTTATCAGATACAGTCCTTTCTCAGATGCATTATATGGCATTCAAGAAGAAACTGTTGGATTCTGTAATAATAGTTAATACAGTGATGAACAGACAGGAGCAACAAATCAGTCAAACTGATGTATTTCTTATTTTGCTGATCGTATGCTATCACATGAGTTTATTGTGTGTAAATGAAGAGTTTTGACTATATTCAAATTTAAATTGGAGGCACAGCTCTCTTCATTCACAGCACACACCTATAGGTCTGGTGAGGCTGCAAAAGGTTCTTGTTCAAGACTGTTTAGGTATAATGTCAAAACCTTTTCTTGCTACATTACAAGAAAACAATCCCAGGCAAGACTGACAGTACACCATAAACAAGCACATGTGAATAAAGTGTCTGTTTTCATAGTATAGGGCAGTATTGGCCACATCTCACATGCAATGTTTCCAGTGAGTCCTGGGCTTGCAGTGCATGCCTGCCTCCACTAGATGTCCTTCTTGCCTGTGTCACAGGTGAGGACTCCCCCTCAGGATGCACTTTTCTGTCTGGTATTTTAAACTCTACTGATGCAAATGAAGACAGACTGCCATTTTTATTTGCCCAAGTTTTGGAGGTATCGACCGTAGGTGACACCCGGACACCTCTGCCTTTAAAACTGATTGAATCCTTTTTTCCACTTTTGACAAAGGAATCATCCATGAAGGGGTCCGAATCGCTTCCGTGTGGCATGTTGAAGTAGGTGCACCGCGGAGTTTGAGGCTTTGCCATCTCCTCAAGCTCTGATGAGGATATGGCTGCAAGAGGGCTGTGCTGGGTTTTACTATGAACCGGGGAGTCTTCGCCATTGTTCTCCTGACCTGTGTCTAGGGATGTGCTGTCCAAGTTACTGTACATTCCCAGTGAGACTGGGGGAGATTTTCTGATGAGATGGTTTTCTTTTAGGAGCCATCTGCCTTGGTCAATCAAAACCCCACCGGCTGGGTCTTTTTCTAAGACAAAAGAAGTACTCTGTACGGCCTGTGTGGCCTGTATGGCGGCTTCAGCTTCTGTTTTAGATGAGCTCGCAGCACTGAAGTAAGACAGATCCTCTCCTGAGGCTTTAGGGGCTGAGTCACTTGAAGAAAAACTTCCTGAACCTTTTTGTTGGGAACGGTGCAGGGCTTCTGAATTACTTGCAACGGACAGTTTTGCTTGCTGTGCGTTTGTTCTCGCAGTCCTGTGTGCTGAACCTTTGTGGACTGGAGAAGCCTTCTCTGAACCCTCTTCTCCACTCTCTGAGACAATATCTATAGACTCCTGAGTTTTATATCCACCGCTCTCTGATGTTTCTGGTCTGTAATCAGACAAATCAGAGGTGCTCGGACTTGGAAGACGTTTTAAACCGTACGAACTGTCCTTTCTAGTTTTTGGAATGACAGTTTGCTTATTTTGTGTCACTCGAGCATTGTCAGGCTCTATCCTAATGTTTCCTTGAGTGTCGTATGTGAATACAAGTGAAGAAGACTGAAGGGCATAGTTCACAAAGTCAAGTAACTCCTGTGATATTTCCACGGGATGGGTTACACTGCTGCTTCCTTCCTCACAGTGCTCTCCTGCCTCGTCTGTCTCATTAACAGTGTCTGTCCCATTACCTTTGTCATCCTCACACTGGCCCTCAGAGGAATATTTGGTTGGTGATTCAGTGTTTTGTTGTGAATCTGCTTCTTCACAGCTACTATCATGCTGCTGATGATGGAAGGCCTCTTCTGGCATGCTTCTACAATCCTCATCATCAGCACAACTCTGTACATCTTCAGCAACACTTACTTCCTCTGCCTCATCCTTTGATTGTTCTTCCACCTGGTCTAATTCCTTATCAAACTCTTTATCTTCATCATCCCTCTCTTCTTCATCTACAGTTTGCCCTGCTGTCACATTTTCTTCACCCTCTAACTCCTCTACTGTTTCTCTCTCTTCTACTGAATCTGCTGTAATGTTCCCACTATCTTCAACTTCAATATACTTTTCTTCTTCTTCTTCTACATCCTTGTCACATTCTTCCTCTTCCTCATCTGTGATAACCTTTGCTCTAGTTTCTTCTGTATTGTTTATCTCAGCCTCCTCACCATCCTGCTCTCCATGTTCCTCCTCTTGTTCTATTTCTTCCTCCTCCTCATTTTCCTCCTCTTCATCCTCATTTTCCTCGCTAACCACTTCTGTCACCTGCTCTTTTTGCGCTTCTTTTCCCTCAACATCTTCTTCATATTCCTCATCTTTCTCCTCAATATCTACCTCCATTTCTTCCTCTTGCTCTGCCTCCTCATTAACCTCCTCCTCTACATCTTTCGCAGTATCTACATACGTATCTTCTCCCTCCTCCTCTTCCATCTCTTCATTTCTATTTTCTACCTCATCTTCTATCTCTGCAGTTATATTTTCTGCCTCCTCTTCCATCTCTTCATTTCTATTTTCTACCTCATCTTCTATCTCTGCAGTTATATTTTCTGCCTCCTCTTCCATCTCTTCATTTCTATTTTCTACCTCCTCTTCTAGCTCTTCATTTATATTTTCTACCTCCTCTTCCTCATTCTTTTCCTCAATAACTTCCTCCATTTCGTTTTCCTCATCGTGCACCTCAGTGACCTCCTCCACTTCCTCCTCTGACTCTTCATTTTTTTCTTCCTCCTCCTCCTCCTCCTCTTCCACTTCTTCATTTTTATTTTCTGGTTCCTCCTCTTCATCTGCCTCCTCCATCATTTCATCCAATTCCTCCTCATCTTCTTTCTCCTTACTAATCTCATCCCCTTGCTTCTCCTCAGTCTCCTCTTCCTCGCTGTCTTCTCCCTCCCCTGTCTCTTCACCACCCTCTCTCTCATCTGTCTCCTCAACGCTATCATCCTCTCCTGCTTCCTCATCCACTGATCCCTCCTCTGTTTCCTCACCTACTTCCCTCTCTCCTTCTTCTAATCCCTCATCCACCTCATCTTCATCCATTGTCATCTCTTCCTCTTTGTCTTCCTCTTCTTTCTCAACAGATTCTCCACCATTTCCTTTCTCTGCTTCCCATTCATCCAGCCCATCCTTTTCATCTTCCTCCACCACCTCCTCTGCTGCCTCTTCCTCCCTTTCACTATCGCCTTTTTTATTCCCTTCATCCTCACTGTCCAACACTTCTGTGTTCTTCATCCCCTCTGACTGCTCCACTTCTCCATCATTCTCTTCTATATCATTCTTTTTGTCTATTGATGGCTCATCCCTTTCTGTCTGCGATACCTGAGCTTCATTAGGTTCTTGTTCTAACTCTCTGATTGTCTGTTCTTCTGGGGTATCCATTTTATTTAGGTAGTCTATCTCTGCATCATCATTGCCCTGTAGAATCTCAGAAACATCTTCAGCGATGTATGTACTATCAAGCTCTGCTGATAGTTTGGTTTCATCTTGTTTGACAAATTGCTCCACATCTTCCTCGGAGTCCGAGTGGTGTCTATCAGTTTCCATGAGTGAGCTCTCCTCTACAGGGTAAAAACTTTTAGCCTGTTGGAATGTGGAAGTGATCTCTGCTCTGAGGTCTTCTGGCATATTCAGTTCATCCATCAGCTCATCGATGCGTTCATCAAAGACATCTCCACCTTCAGAGACAACATCCAGTGCAAACTCAGTTTCTGAAACTTTAGGGGAAAGCGGCTCACTTTCAAACCTTTCCCTCAGAATCTGGAAATTCTTCCAGCGCTCTCTGAGCTGAGAAGATGCTCTGCTTTGCAAATCAGTCAGACTTGCTCTTTGCTCCTCCTCATCCTCAGTGGCAGAAATTTTCTGCAGGGACTCCATCATTAGCATGGCCTCAGAGGTGGTCCTAGATTGGCTACTTTCTCCTGATGCAGGGGGATTTAGGTTGTCTCTCAAAGTCATGACTGACAAGAATGTCATGAAGGCTTTACACGATGAGCCGAACACTGAGGCTACTTGTGTTGGGAAATCAGGAACGCTGCTGGATTTCTCAAGACTGGATGGTGTGTTGATGTCTGATGCTCTTCTGATGCACTGAATTGATGAACAAAGTTGCCGCAGAACAGGTTTAATCTTTGCTTTGGGGCTCAAAACGTTGGATGAAGATGCTTCGTTGTCAGCTGCGCAGATTTCTTCTGCAGATTTGTGTGATCTCAGGTTGCTCTCCAGGTTTGCAAGGTCAACCCTGACACTTGGCATTGAAACACATAAACCCCGTGCTTTCTGTTCACTGTTCAACTGAGCTGGCCCTTCATGGCAAAAAGGAACTGACAGAGAAGAAGCTGATTTCTTGATTGCATCACCGGCTGACGGATAGCATTCATCTATAGTAGACTGACCTTCAGTCTTTTCATCTGATTCAGAATCACCACCAATCTGAAATACAACATTGGGCCGACGTTCTGCTCTATCTGTGATTGCCTCCTCCATGTCTGGTCCTGCATCTGGGGTGACTTTCTCCAACCAGTCCTCAACATACTGGTGGATTTGGGAGGGTGACGGATCGAGAGCAGGCATCGAAACACTCTCACTCAGCTCTAAAGATTTTTTGGGTGGTGATACTCTGTTTTCAATCATTGATTTTGGTTTGCTAATTAACTTTTGGCCTGTCAAGTAAGATTTTTTTGTTTGTAAAATATCTGACATGTTCTTTTTCATTTGAGGCCTTCCAGTTGCAGTATTGACATTATGGCCATTATCCTTACCAACTGCTTTGGTCATGATTTGTCGTTTAGGTGGTGTTCTTTTTACATTTTCTGAACTATCTAATAAGGCCGAGTCTTTCCTAGGCATCTGTTCATCTTTGATTGATCTCTTAGACTGAGGCATTTTTGCTTTCTTTGCTGCTCCTTCTCTCTTTTGACCACTTTTAGCACTGTCTGGAGAATTCAGACTCTTTTTTCGTACACTGGAATGACTGCTAAGCTTGTCAGTGGATGAATGTTTGCTGTTTTTTGAGGAGCTGATTATGTGTTCCTTTGCTTTGTTTTCTGTGCTGCTTGTTGAAGTTGAACTTTTTTGATTGCTAGAACGCCTAATTATCTTTTTCTTCATACTTTTCGAACTGTTGTCTTCTTTTACCTTCTCTGGACTTTGTGAATTGGTTGCAGTTTGGGCTTCGTTCTTAGTCACTGAAGACAGATTGTTTGTAATCTGATGTCTCAGAGATACGGGCTCTGATGACAGTGATAACATCTCCTCTTTCTGCCTTTGTAGTGAGTCAGCAGTGGGTGGCTGCCAGCTACAATCTATATCACAATCATTGCAAGAAGAACGAGGCCCTGAGCCAGTGGACGGCTTGCTTTCTGGCAACACAGTGGAGCCATGTAAAGGAATGTCATCTGCACTATATTCATCATTTGCAAAATAGTTGTCATAGCAACCTTGACTCTCATAAATATGCATCACAGTCTCTGTAACCTCCATCCCATTGTTCTCTATCTGAAGGACCTCAGCTACTCCTGACGACCTGATGGAGGAGTTGGAGTGTTTGTTCCTCCCTCCTGCTGATGCAGTTTTCCGAGGTTTAGGGATTGGTCTGTTGCTGCTGCTGCTGCTGTGTCTCACCACGCAGTATCCCTCTGTCGTCTCACCATCAGCCGTCCTCTCCATGTAGGAGTAATGTCCCAGGGTGCTCTCCTGAACCCCTGCCTCTGTAACCATCTTTACACTCTCAACAGACGCCGTCTTATTAACATGCCGAGGTCCTGGCGTAGGAGTGCGTTTGAAACTTTTCTTTGCTTTTCCCAAAGGTGCTGAAGTGTAGCCTTCATATATTTGCTCATTAAAACCAACACCCTTTCCAGCTCCAGCGGGATAGTTCTCCTCTTTCGTTTCATCCCCACTAGTACTAAGGGAGGCTTTGGCAACAGCAGTGTTTGAGTCGGGGGAGCTGTTGCCTGACTCAGGAATAGAGGCACAAACTGACCTCTTGATAAGACTGGAGCGGCTGAGTGTGGTTGTCCAGTGGAGCATCTCCTCTTCTTTAATGGTCAGACGAACTTTCATCTCCACTGTCATGCTGCCGTCTTGATTCACGCGGAAAGACTTTTCAATGTCATCATCCTGAGGTACGATGCAGCTACCTCCCCTCCCAGATGTCTCTATTTGATGCTGGTGAACGTCTGCTTCAAGTGATCCATGTTGCTGATGCAGGTGGCCATTCGTGCCTCCAGTTTGAGACTTGTTTATCTGATTGACGATATATCGCTCAGATGACAGGGAGAAGTTTCTTGAGCCTCTTCCACTTGAGAAAGATTTGTTCTTTTCTTTGGTTGGAGGTGTTTGATGAAAATACCAGTGTTTGGCAATAAGAGATAAGGGACAAAGAGAGAAAGGGAAAAGAATTATTCCGGGACAAGTATCATGTAGCATTTGCATTGTTTCAATGGAAGCACTTAAGGAGATAGTTTGACATTGTGGGCATATGCTTATTTGCTTTCAAGTTGATGGCTTGATGAGAAGACGTTCTACCTCTCTAGCATCTGTCTCCGAAAAATGAAGCTGGAGCTAGCAGCCGATTAGCTTGGCTTAGCATAAAGACTGAGAAGTCTCAATTAGCTCTGTCCAAAAGTACAACTCTGCCCACAAGCACAAAGCAAAGCAGGTAACTAATAGCCGTGTGCATATAGTTGTAATTACTTTGTCATTTTGTTGGTATTGGTTAAGAAAAAAGATATAACATGAGCTTGATATGCTGTTTCATCCTAATACAAAATCAGTTTAGCTGTTTTCCCTGTAGACATGAAAGGGGTATCAATTCACTTGTCTGACTTCTGTCAAGAAAACAATATTTGTCCAACTGTGGAATTATTCTTAAAAAAAAAAAAAAAAAAAACACTGTTGCATATTAATATTAATATCATTATTTTTTATTATTATTACTAAATTACATACACACACACAGACACACATATATATGTAATTTAGCCTATTCCATATATATATATATATATATATATATATATATATATATATATATATATATATATATATATATATACTCGATGAAAACTCACACTTTTATTCATGTGCTAATATAACTGCACAACGGTTTTCTAATCATCAATTAGCCTTTCAACACTATTAGCTAACACAATGTAGCATTAGAACACAGGAGTGATGGTTGCTGGAAATGTTCCTCTGTACCTCTATGTAGATATTCCATTAAAAATCAGCCGTTTCCAGCTAGAATAGTCATTTACCACATTAACAATGTCTAGACTGTAACGATAAACTTATTCAACAATCAAATCTCCAATTAGTCTGTTATTTATTTATTTTTTTTTAATTGTTTTAACACTTGCTGACATTTGCATTTACTGACTATGCTGTCCTAAAAATAGCAGATGGGCCCTTTCATGACTGTTTGAAAAGAACATACTCTACAGTTTATCCACTAGATGTATGCATACTTACGAGCTCTATGTTGCAACATTGATGGATCCACATTTTCCATGTACATGGCCTCTGCCATCTGGACTGCTCTGTTAAAACGGTAGTTTCCTAATCTGAATGGCTCGTTGCTCGCTGCTACAACAACTCCAGAGCACAAGATAAGTGCAGTGAGACTGTCAACCTGAAAGAAGGGGAAAAACAAGTTACTTAGAATTGGCCATATATTTAAATCACGTTTCAGTTTGCAATGTCCATTACAATGTCCACGACCACTCAGAGGTATATATTTATATCTCCCTGAAACAGAGCAGTGATCACAGACAATAAGGAGGTTGTTACGGTGTTAGATGCATTTAAAGGTTGTAAACACTCATGACCTTTAACAGGAAGCTTGCTTATACTGGCAAAGTACATGAGGGGATTACAACAATAGCTCATCAGGGGGCAGATATTTTGATAGCACCTCTTAGCATTTCTTGGAAAACTTCACAGAGCAAAAGTAATGATTTTTAATCCCTGAAATATTTACTACAGTCCTAAAGCATTGCTTATTTTAGTTGTGCAGTTTTGTGCACAAGCCTATTTTATCTCTGCTAAACAAAGCTCCAAAGACCAGAAAAATATCTATAAAATGAATTCATAGCCATCCAGTCCTTTTAATGGCATCAAAATTTTGATGATTCCACACTTTTTAACAAACAATTTGGTGTAATATGGTCATTATATATTAACAGAAGGTTTGAGCATATATCGTTGTGTGACAGCTGAGAAGACTCCATATGCTCGTCATGGTAAGGTCACGTGACACAGCTGAGAGCTCTGGGACAACGTGTGAACGAATTTGTCCAAGAAGAATAAACTTTAAAAAGTATTCATCTATGTACAGAAACTGTGAATAACCACTATGTTGATAAGTGTTTACATCTGTCTGTCTGTGTGTCTATATGACTGTCTGTCTATCTGAATTCTGCCCACAGCTTTTTTCAGTCTTACATTTGAGACTGTCCTGTTTGTGTGACCTCGGCACACCTGTGCTTAATACAGCATTAGGCGTCCTTAGAAAGAAAGTATTTTAAGGACAACAAGTCCCGTGGACTCTCACGCCAACAGCTAATAGAAAACTTACAAAACCCTTTCTTATTCTGAATACATTAAAACACACTGACATGAAAAATACATTTTCCCACTTCAAAACCCTTGTCCACTTGTGAACTGTTGTCTAAAAAATCATTAGCTACTTCATTAACTTTTCTCTTCCTGCAAAACATTAAAATGACTTTGATGACTCACCCTGATCTAATCGTAAACCAATTATTGGCCTGGTCGAATATTGAATCCGATATTCAACCTTTTTCCAAATACTGATATTATTGGTATTTTAACCGATTATTTTAAAATGTGCAACTTTGACTCTGATGCAGTCGTCTCCATCTGTAGTTATCAATCTGTTGTCTTTAACAATGTCCTGCCAACAGTAGCCTCATATCTGAATGTTATATGTCATCAGTAATAGGCTACTATCAACACTGAAGAACAAATGATAAAAAAATTCTCTTTTAAATAGATTTATGTCAAATAAAAATAAATAAGAGCATTTCAACAAAGTTTTGGTAAATGGTCTGCACTTAAAGAGAGTTTTTACTACCTTAATTGCACTCAAAGCAAAATGTTTCTCATTTACCCTTTGATTCACACACATCAATGGTGACAGAGCTGCAAGGCAAGTAGGTCGCCTGCTATCGGGCCCAACCTCAGATTCATACTTGTCCTGGGACTCTTTGGCAAGCAGAAGGGTCAACTGAACAACTTGCTTTACTACCTAAACCACTGTCACCCGTTTGTATTGGAGCTTTCCCAACTTTTGACCTCAGTCACCTTAATTACTAATTCTCCCTGAGGCAGTCAGATAAAATGAGCTAATTAAATTTGATTCAGAGTGACAGCTCTGACCAGTATGCAGAGGAAAATACTAGGAAGTGCGTGTTCGGATTTATTTACATTTCCAAAACTGTTAATTTATTCATTAATTGTGCACGAAATTCTCCCTCGTCCGCCTCCACATCTAACAACATTGGTGTGCATGTGACTGCAACCCTCAGGATGATAAACTATATTCACTGAGCCATTTTCTAAGAGATCTGATCAAATCTAAACGATTAGATTTACATCTTTAAAACCTATGCTACTTTGGAAACATACTGAAGCTAAATATTGCTGTAACTTCAGTTCCACTGTGAATATGAATATGAGGATTACATTTATTTGCTTTCAAGTCACAAGAAGTCACAGAATTGCTTATTCATCTAATGTCTGTATATTCTACGTGAAGCTGGAGATAGCAGCTAGTTAGCTTAGCTTAGCATAAAGACTGGAAACAGTTAGCCTGGCTCCATCCAAAGCAAATTTCATCTAACTTCACATTTAAAGCCAACTAATGAACATATTGTATCTTGTTTTTCTGTGTTATTTTACAAAGAGTTATAATTTGTAGCCTCAGCTGGCTGCTTGTCTTTAGTCTTTATGCTAAGCTAACTGGCTCCATCTTACTCTCACTTACTGGAGGAAAGAAAATAAGTATATTTCCCCTAAATGTTGAGCAAATATTTGCACATGCAAATATTTTATTTCAAAGACAAAACTGGTGATTAAAAATCTATTCCCATTTCACTTTTCCAGGAACTTACTCGTCTGCCATCGATAGAGTAGAGTTTCAGTACTGGGAACTGCAGGATCTGGGACAGGTAATCCAGCAATGCATCAAATGTTGGTGCTGTTCTTCTCTGCAACACAATTGTGCGTTTAACAGTAGGGTCTTTGTTCTTGATGACTGTAAGCCTCTTGGGTGTCCGTACTGCCACCCTCTCCGTGACCTTCGCTGGTCTATTAGAGGTTTCATTCGCTCTACCCAACTGACCCAATCTGAGTCCTTGTCGCCTTCGTCGCCCTGCGCTGACAGGTCTAGTGGTGTTCCAGGGTACCTGCCGGCGGTTCACTTCATCCAGGTTGAGTGGTTTAACCCGTTTCTGATCAGAACACACATAAGCTCCCCCATCATGTAAGTCATCCAAAGCCTTGACCAGGTGAGTTCCTCGAGGTGTGGTGATGGTCCTCACTCCAAACGGCAGCGGCACTTTCTTGGACAGAGCATCCAGTAGAGCATCGAATGTCTTGAAGGTGCGGGCATTGATGACCATGCGATGCCCACTGAATTTATAGTCACCACTTTTGTAGAAACAGACTCTTTTAGAAGCTGAGGGATCAGAGAGGGGCTGTAAGGGTCGGGAGGGTAACGTCTGCCCACTGCTAGAGGACAGTCCCTGGGCAGGGCCCTCCTGGGCAGGGCCCTCCTGGACCGGTGTGGTGCTCATACTGAATGGAGGTGGCTGGAAAGGAACAGCAGAGAAGGATCCTCAGACATCATATTATAAGAGTGTCACTTTTAATCACTTTTGACTCAAAGAATTCACACAGTTTTTCATTTGTGTTTAGATGAAGCCAGCGTGTGTCAACAGTTACCTATGACAAGCAGAGTGAGTGAAATGTCAGAGCCCATAATCTTAGTTGAGACAGTAAAACTGTTTGTGAAAGGGATTGCCTATTGTGTGAATCATGACTACATTTTAAACAACAGTTTATGTGTTTACTGTTTTAAAATTTAGGCTGTGGACTCTATACATGTGACATTTGGTCTTGTTTTGTAAAAAAGTAGAAAATATTCATGAACTACACAGTGGGCCCTATGCTATACCACTGCATGAAAAACAACTGAAATGACATATCAGCTACTGAAAAAACACTGACTCAAATGAACTGGCCCTATACCATCCTTATAGAGCGTCACATTCTAATTTTTAACGGGAGTTTTCGTTCCTAATTGTCTTGATGATTTTTTTTTTTAAAAACTCACTAAAATGTCAGATGTATATTGATGAATATTACGTTTGCTTTGTCTTCTCTGTTTTATTTCTATCATCATTTCATAAAAGCTAGATTTTAGCTCTTATTTAAAATGTTTAGGTGAATAAAGTGGACAACATATGTGCATGAAGTAGATGCACAACATACTGTTTTTACAAAAGAAATGTATTACATTATGTAAAGAAGTGTTCTGCTACATAGCCTACCCACCTTAATATAAATAGGCTAGACAAGGATACTCCTAAACAGTTAAACAGCTTTATATACTGCACAGTAAAAACAATCACACAGCTGAGTCAACACCTTTCAAACAGTTTCAACAAAAATTGAACATTATAACCTCATGAAGCTTCGATTTATTACAGGATTTCTGTGTTAGACTGCATGCGATTAAGTGTGCCTGCTAGACTAGCAATTCAGTGTTTATATTAACATCTTTTATAGATTCTATAGTAGAATTAAAAATAATATGGATTTAGAGCTGCATAATGTGAGTAGGCCTGAATACACAGTTGAAGAGAGCATAATTTGCACATTATAAAATAACGTCTTATGTAAGAGCAGAGTTTGTGCTGCCTGGAAATCTCATTTCATACCAGTCCACAGTAAAGAGAATCGTGATGAATTCCGATCGATCATAGTTAAACTACCATCCCACCAACAGCAATGTGAACAGCACGTCGATGTAGATGCAGGCCTACCACACCTCAAACACATGAACTAATCAGACAAATCACTATTTGTAGGGAGCAAAGAAAATAAGTGCCTGGCAGAGAGACATGACAACACATGTAATGAAAAATGTCTTACCGTAGAGTTGACATTTCACCTTAATTATAGCAGCGAAAACAACAGAAAGTGTGCATCTCGTACTCCTCTGAGCGCTGGTCAAAGCCTCTCAGTAGTGTTCGAGGGCTATTTTAGGACATGCAACATCCTGGCCAATTTGCTTAATCTTTGCTCACACTTAATCAGCATATCAACATAAGGTTAAAAAAAGAGGGGGAAACACAGGGTAGCCTTACCTCGGCAGGTAATTTTATTTGAATGAATTTCAAGACACTTTAAGCAGTATGTTTTCTTTGAGGTATGTGACAATAATTTTAATTGTTCAAAGCAGCTTCCTTTGTGTCATTACTTATGTATCCTGAAGCAAACCGTTCTTGTCATTTTTTTTAAAAGACACAAATTCTCTAGAACCTTATAGACCATAAATTGGACTTTTGTCATTTGCATTGAAAGGCAGTATAGAAAGTACAAAGACAATACAACAAACTGAGTGAACAGGTGAGTCCATAAAAGGCTTAAACAGTATCTGAATGAGCGCTTAATGAGGAAGGGGTTGGTGAAAGTTCATCAGAGTATATTAACTCTGCAGGTCAACTGATATTGGTAAATCTTTACTGCTCCCCACAGATTCCACAGGTGGTTAGGACTATTTCTAATTTGTTAGCAGCCTGCATAATCAGATTTAAGAGGTCTTGGCCTAATAGGGATTAGGTTAAAGGTTTTGCGCACATGCTGACAGCATGAGGTAGAATAAGATCTTTGGAGAGCACTTTTACCTCACAGCAGGTATTGAAAATCCACCAGCAGATTTCTGCATCAGTGTTTGGGAATGTCAGGTTTCCTGCTGCGTGTCATGTGACAACAATTACACTCATAATTTTGGGAAATCTGCTCCATTCACCCAAAACTTGGAAGGCTGACACAGTATATCCAAAAGTATATACCAGGTAGTTGATTTTGATTTGGCCTTTTAAAAAGTGGCCAATGGTGTAATTGCATGAGGAGATGAGAGCTGTGTCACGATGCTGTTGTTACCAGACAGTGTGCCAATTAACAACTACCCCTGACTGAGTAAAACCTGCTAATACCTTCCACTTACACGTGCAGCGTCCTGGATGATAGAGGCTGGCTTGTGGTGGGGGGTGGGTGGATGAAGGAAGGGCCTGTGTAGGTCACACAGAGTCTAGTACAACTTAATGGCTATTTGCATTGTATCTTCAAATTGTGACTGTCCTTAAAATGAACGTCTTATTATTTGTTGCTATTAGTGACACACAGTCTGACTTTACACACAATATTTCAGCTTACAGTGCTGCACTCTGTCTATTTTGTATGCTGTAATCACAAGCATATTATTATTATTATTATTATTATTATTATTATTATTATTATTATTATTATTATTATTATTATTATTATTATTATTATTATTATTATTATTTGCTCATTTAAATTATTCAAACCATCTGCAATGATTGCCTTGCCTTCAGTCACTAGGTGGTAATGTCACATGGTGATCTGTTTGGATTAGCAAGATCCAAATCACCAAGTGAATCGGTGCAACATGAATGCAGCAGAAGATCAACAGTGTGACAACACTGTGGTCTGGATCCTCAAAGGTCACAGGTTTGATTTGCTCAACAGCCATACCTTAATCTAAAGTCCAGTCAGACTCAGTGAACAAGGCACAAGCTGTTCTACATGCATCATATTTACATCTGTGATATTCTTGGAGTGAAAATGTTAATGTTATCAATGTGACAATATTGATGTTCAATCAAAAACTTAAAATCCTGTTTTACAGTTTTTTGGGCTAAAAATAAAGCCCTGTCTTGTAGTGATCCACTGTCACCAGTTGAATATGTCCACTCAGCACAGCACATTGTAATTTTAATTTCTTCCTGTTTTATTTGAATAACTTTCATAGTCATTGAATACGCTTGAAGATCAGAGGAATGTCTAAAAATATGTATAAATTCATCAACCATGTAAAGTTTTTTGAGGTAAAGAAAGGCAGCATCCCACATGGTGTATATTTACAGTTGAATCCTATACATACTGGAAACTATAAAAAAAGAAACAAAGATTCATAACAAAGGTAACCTGACAGAGCACGTTAATTAATTCTGTGATGCCTTAAGGAGTCTAAACTACAAAGTTAAAATGGTCTTATGGACTGTCGTTTTACTTTGTTACAACACTAGGATTTCAATGTACTGAGTTTTCTCATTTAAATATTTGATCTATAATCAAGAAATACCGAAAAGTGCCTCAGTTAATGTTTTCAAATTCCTTTTGCAGCCAAGGAAAATATAAAGATAGCACTATAAGTGACTTTAAAAAAACTATTATTCCAAATCATTTAAATTTGTGTTTTTGTTAAAATAATATATTTTTTAAATGTTCGTTTTTGAGTGTTCTTAATGATTCCTAAATATACTGCCGAAGCTCTGGACAATAGCAATTTTAAGAGTGAATGACTGCTTTTGTGAAACGAGAAAAGCCAGTCCTATTTCTTTGTGAAGTTGAATGGTCTCCAATCTATTGTTGAACCAGGATGCCAGTGGCGCTTTGGCGCTACCTAACGACAAGGAGCGGTATTGATACAAATGCAGAGTTTGTTTTGGTAGCAAGATGACAGATTTTTGTGCAAAGCGAGACAAAAAGTAGAGTTTTATCTAGGTATTCCTCATAACGCGTCCCTTTGTCAGACTTAATGAACTGAGTGATGAAAATTCCCGGGTTTTACTCTTAGGTTCCGTCTCGATTATCTCCCCTTGAAGTCATCGAGCATCATCTAGTCAGGCCTGCTACACAGCGGAGGGTCAGCGGTCCCGGTCCGCCAAGTAGACGCCGCCGCCGCTTTCGCTCCAGTGGCGTGGTCTTTGTCGCAAATTTTCTTTCTATTTTGCTTCTAATTTTTTTGGATTCCACCAGATCAGTCAACATGGGCAAAAAGGAGGAAGAGGAGATCATCAGAATTGCGAAGAAGATGGATAAAATGGCGCAGAAGAAAAACGGGGTGAGATGTCTGAGGGGAATGAATGCTTACCTGCCTGCTGTTTAGCCGATCGGGCTGATGTTGTTAGCTGCGAGCTAATTGCGCCTCTAGCCCAGTTCACTCACTGTCAACAGAATTCTGAACCAGTGTGCCATTCCACCAGTGTGTGTTTTTAACCGTTAACTACATATTCACCACCAACAATAACCCAACAGGCTGATGTACCTGACTTACTAGCTAGCCGCTAATAACTGGCTACCTTGCGGCTCTGTTTATATCAACAGTAGTTCTATGGGTTGCTATGAGTTAGCCGCCTAGCATCTCCACTAACCCTTGCTAGCATTTACCTTGCAACGCAATGTCCTGTTGGAAGTGTTCATTGTAAATGGGTCAATATGAAAGCCTAAAATGAATTGGAGAACAGCTATTATGTCATCCTTTAAGCTGAAGTTATATTTGGGGCTTTTCAGAGCGGCTAAGTAGCTAGCTTCGTTCGTTGTAGGCGCTCGACTGTTAGCCGCCTAGCTGCTGTAACTGTACATACAAGTACTGTATCGTAACACATTAATAAAGCTACAGCTAAATGTTGAGTGCATCGTCAGTTATTCTGCCCATTATTCTCTCTGTTCATCATTTTGGTCTTTAATATGTCTAAAGATAGTGAGAAAAAGAAAACTGTTACAGATACATAAGCACCAAAGTGACATTTAAATGTTCGGCTAAAATTTAAAAATACAATTAATAGAAATGAAGACGCAGTATAGCAGCAAATTATCACAGTGTCGAGCAATCAAGCAACATAACATTCCAGATGTTGTTTTTTCAATTGATGATTGTATATTAATATTTTGTGCCAGCTGACTAATTACCTGATACTGTCATTACTCCAGTAATGCCAGTTAATGCAATAATGTCGCAGTACTTAAGTTCAAAACTGCTTCTTTTTTTTTTTTACCGTATAGAAAGAATAAAAATTGCTTCGCAGTTTCTTAAGATTCCAATCTTGTCTAGCTAACCTACATCTGAAATTTTCTTTTATCAAATAAAGACTTACTCATCTATGACAGTATTTGTGTAAAATCTGGTGATGCTCAGGCAGTACTTAGTAAGGCTTAACAACTGATCGAGTTTGCAAAGGTTGTAAATTAGGATGTACTTTATGCAGCATATCTGACCCAGGGTTTATGTTGTCATGTCCGGGGCTTTGCAAATTCATGCTGTTCTCCTACAGTGACAGTCAAGCTTCGGATGGTATCTCATGCGGTAAAAAATATGTTGAAAATGAAATCATTGTTGCAATATTGCTCCAAAAAAAAACCTGTGATTAGATATTTATCAAATTGCTCAGCCCTACCTAGTCAGTGTCCGTGCATGATGCAGTGGTCAAATCAGTTCACAGCGAAGCAGAAGTTCAGTGTGAGATGGGTGAAAATGAATCTGAATCCCTCCCTCCCCTTTCCTCTGCAGGCTGGTGCTTTGGACCTATTGAAGGAGCTGCGGAGTGTCCCCATGACCCTGGAGCTGCTTCAGGTATCTTTGTTCTCAGGCCTTATTGTAGACATGAGCAACGCTGAAACCCTGCAGCTCTGACACTCTGTGTTTCCACAGTCTACCAGAATTGGGATGTCTGTAAATGCCATCCGCAAGCAAAGCACAGACGAAGAGGTGACATCCTTAGCCAAGGCCTTGATCAAGTCATGGAAGAAGCTTTTGGGTAATTATTCGTTTTTGATGATACTAGAACTTGTTTGAATTTCTGCAGAGATTTTTGAATGTCTCAGGCTGTTCTGCATGATTGTATCAAAGCGTGTCATTTTATTTTTATTTTTTTCGATCTGATATTTATGAAGACCAAGCCAATTTTTTGATTGCAACACATTGCACTCCAGATACGCCAGCTGTCAAAGATGTCCTGTTGCTCTATTTTTTTATACTGCTGATACCTGTTCTCAACCCACAGAGTTGTGAGTAAATGTGATGTTCAGCAGCACAAACAACTGAACAGCAGCCAGCAGTTGCAGTGAAGATGCTAGTGAGAACATTACACCAACAGCAAGCATCAGCCAGGAAAGACTAGAGTTTGTTATTGTTTTTTTGTTTTGAATACTACTTTTTGTGTCATACAGGCATAATAGCATATAATAATAATTTAGTAAATATCTAAAGACAGTATACATTACTAAGAAGTGTGTGTAACTTTTATTATTGAATGACTAAATCAAACACATACTTACATTACTGTATGTGACCCAGCTTTTGAGGTTGCTTTGTTTCTACTTGAGTGATCATTTACTGCTAAATTCCTATGACTCTGATTTTGTAAAATCCTACTCCATATTTGGTTTATGGTGGCTTGTTTCTTGGATCACTGTTGCACATCTTCTCATGTTTTCTGAGATAAATAAAGACACATATAAATCTCAACACAAGCTTTACGCTGACACTGCTATCTCCACAGACATTATAAAGACTATCCAACATTATTCTAAGAAACCACTGAAAGAAGACTGTAAGACTAGTTATTTTTTGTTATGTGCCACTATTTGGCTGTCTTCTAATGAAGTGTTGACTTTAGTAACTTTAATGTCACATAGATCACTCTCACTTACTTGATATTCATGCTTATGTGTTTTCTATCTCTTGCACTCCAGATGAGCCTGGAGGTGGAGACAGACCTTCAGATGAGAAGAGGAAAGAGCAGACGACACCTGTTGTTTCTCCCTCACAGGGAAGCCCAGAGGCAAAGGAAGAAAGGTAACGAGTAAAAGTGTTTAGTGTGTTTTGTATGCTTTTAATATTGTAGACAACTTGGGTGTACAAATAGAACATACACTACCATTCAAACGTTTGGGGTCACCCAGGCCATTTCATGTTTTCTAAGAAAACTCACACTTTTATTCATGTGCTAACATAATTGCACAAGGGTTTTCTAATTATCAATTAGCCTTTCAACACCATTAGCTAACACAATGTAGCATTAGAACACAGGAGTGATGGTTGCTGGAAATGTTCCTCTGTACACCTATGGAGATATTCCATTAAAAATCAGCTGTTTCCAGCTTGAATATTCATTTACCACATTAACAATGTCTAGACCCCAGGTCACTAACTAGCGAACCGTGGTCCAAGTCCAGATCCAGACTTCATCTTATATGGACTCGGTCTTATAATCAGTAAATTCTAAGGGGATTTTAAATTTGACTTGACGCTTCTATTTTAACCGGGGCAGCTTTTCTAGTGTTTACGGCATTTAGCAGGTCAGAGGCTGAACTATGAAGGCAGTTGGACATAGTCAGATTTTCTTTGTGTGAGTCGGCTCGACAAAAACTAAAACCTCAATCAGAGTTAACAGGTATGAAGGTGGTTTTCAACTCTTTGTTAACTCAGACTTTCTGCTTCAAATTCATCACACAAGCAGGAGCATTTAACGCATCATTTGACTCGTTTTCTGCACAAAATGAAACGATCACAAACAGATTGTTTTAATGGAGAACAATGAGGAACATAAAAAATTATGACTAAAAAATGCTGGAACTGTAAATGGTGTAAGACAGGAATGCTGGTAGAAAACTGTTAAACGTGTGTTAGTGTATTAATTTTACCGATCAATGCAGCCGATTATTGATAACAAACAGCTGCAAAATAAAACTATCAAACTTCATTCTTTCAATCATACAGATTTTTTTTTTATTTGACAGTCAGTTATTACATGCTGACATTAATACAACTACTAGGCTACATCAACATATATCACACTAACTTAGACATTATGATGTTCTGGACCTTTGCATTAATACATTTTCTCTCATTGGGCCTCTGTGAGTTTTTGTTGAATACCCATGGTCTAGACTATATTTCTGATTAAGGTTATCTTCATTGACAAAAAAAAACTGCTTTTCTTTCAAAAATAAGGACACTTCTAAGTGACCCCAAACTTTTAATTGGTAGTGTATGTTTACAGTTCAGATTTTGCTTTCAGATGTGTTTTGCCTCAGTAACTGATTTTATCCGGTCTCATTACTTCCAATAGCAGCTCCAGCAGTAATTCCAGCAGCAAGAGCGAACCCACCGAAGTTGCTCCCAACACGTTAATCAACACCTTTCCTCGTGCCCCGAGCACCTCGGACTCTATCAGGCTCAAGTGCAGAGAGATGCTGGCCAATGCTCTGCAGACTGGAGGTAACCTGTTACTCTAGTGCGACAGACTTTCAACGCTGCACAGTTGACTTTTGTTATGCATTTCGTCCATCCTCTGATATTTTTCTTTTCAGATGATTATATTGCAATTGGTGCTGATTGTGACGAACTCGGTGCACAGATCGAGGAAAATATCCTTTACAGTGATTGCATTTGAAGCAGATGTTTGTGTAACTTCAGGAGTTTTAAATATTGAATTAAGAAACTTTGAAGCTAAAAAAAATGAAAGGTATGCTTGATAAATGATTAACTAGTTATTGAAATTGAATAACTAATCAGTTAATCCGCTAGATGTATCAACACTAACGTAGCTGAAAGGTGGTAATTGTGGGTGTGGTTTTAAATTCCTTGACTTGCTATCACGCATCTTCCAAGAGTTTAAGAACACAGACATGAAATACAAAAACCGTGTGCGGAGCCGCATCTCAAATCTGAAGGATATGAAGAACCCGAATTTAAGGAGGACAGTGCTATGCGGGAGTGTAACCCCAGAGCGGATGGCTAAGATGACTGCAGAGGTGTGTTAACTATAGTAGTATTGATATTTCAAAACCATTCCGGGTGATTTTTCTGATATTTTCTTCTGTGTTGCTATAACTTGATTATATCCTGTTCTCTCTTGTTACAAGCAGAGACAGATTTAAATGTGTTGACATTCCTCTGTCTTTGTAGGAAATGGCTAGTGATGAGCTGAAAGAAATGAGGAAGAATTTGACCAAAGAGGCTGTCAGGGACCACCAGATGGCCACCACTGGAGGCACTCAGACTGATTTATTCACCTGTGGCAAATGCAAGGGGAAATCCTGCACCTACACACAGGTAGAGGCTGCCATCTGTCGAGACCTTTATAGATGTTATGGTTGATGGTAAATTAAGTGAGCTGGTTTAATTTGTTAGCCCAGTCTGAGATGTAATTAATCCACAGGCATCATTGTTAATGCTGGCCTTAGGATGAACAACTATTCTAGATGTTCTTCTATAGATTATTGTTTCATGACTTTAATGGATCAATGAATGGCGATGAATTGATGATATGTTCCTTTTTGGTCTTTCCCAGGTTCAAACTCGCAGTGCTGATGAGCCAATGACCACATTTGTCTTCTGTAATCAGTGCGGAAATAGATGGAAGGTATGTTGCTTAATTTTGTTGACTCAGTCTTTGAATCCTTTAGTTTTGAGACTTCCATGAGCCATCAGACCTAACTTTTACCGTTTAAGTCGTACAGTAGGCGTCTCCACACTACATCACCGCCGTCAGTAGTTATTAATGTTCTAGTTGTGGTCTGTGTTCATGCTCACTCAGACTGCACATTTACATCCTTAATCCCTTAATTTGTTCACTATTCGATAAAGGCAAAAAAAAAAAAGACCTAAAAATGTGTATTTGGTTTAGCAATGATTTGTTTTCTTTCCTACAAATGAGTCACTTAAGAATTTTATTCATTCTGTGATTCATAAATTCCAAAAATAGATTATTGTGCAACATTGAAAACATTTTGTGGACCGAACAGAAATGGTTAAAGGATACACACTAGGGTTATCTAGTGATTGTCTTCAGTTGTTGTAAACATTATAGGCATTTTGGATTAAAAATTTAACTGAGGCAAAGAAAATTCTTGTAACATGCTTCCACAAAACAAGCTGCGTAATCTTTCACATTTTTCCTGTTTTAAATGTTTTCTCCCGTTTGTCAAGCAGTGACCTTTATTAACATTTCTCTTCTATCATAAATTCAACCTCTAAAAACTCATACCTGTTTATTAAAGTTAAATATTAGGATGTTTTTTCCTTAAAAATATTCTTTCCTACCTTAAAATAGCTTAGCGGTAACTATACATTGCTGCTTTTATAGAATTTGTAGCTGGATGAAATAGGGCTGCAGCTATTGATTATTTTATTAGTCAAGTATTCTATTGATTAATTGATTATTCTGGTGATTAATCAATTAAGCGGATTCCACGCTTGGCATGCGTGTTACAGCATCAAAAGCAGAAGTGAAGGCGCTGTGCAACAGAAATAAGCGTCACATCACAGGGGGACATCTGTGGTGTATTGTACATTGTAGTATAATACAGCGGTATTCAACTAAAACTAAAGCCATGGGAACCCCACATGTATTTAGCTGGTGATGCAGAAATCACATAATATGTTTTTATGTTTGGTCCATTTAAACTGCTGATACTGCAGCTGATAGCTGATACTCAAACATGATATTGTACTGAAGTGCATGTAGGTCTGACACTGTCTCATAACGAAAGAAATCACTTTAATTTGTGGCCAAATCAAAGTGAAACTAATGTTACTGATTGAATATTCTCTGTGATAAAGACTAATAAACTAATCAGTTTTGTTGTTTGTGTTCTATCAGCTGCAGTACCAGCAGTTTAAATGGACCAAACATAAATACATATTTATGTGATTTATGCATCACCAGCTAAATACACGTGGGGTTCCCATAGCTTTAGTTTTAGTTGAATACCCCTGTATTATACTATGTATGTACAATACCCCTGTACTATACTATATATGTATAATACACCACGTGTCTGCTCGTGTTCCACCAGGATGGTTATTTCTGTTGCACAGGGCACTTACTTCTTCTTTTGATGCTCTAATGCACATGCCAAGCACGGAATCAGATTACTCTAATCGGCAGAATAACTGATAACTGAATACTCAATTACTAAAATAATCGATAGCTGCAGCCCTACTACATACTGACGTATCTAAAAATCTAATTTACAGAGAACACTTGAATGCATGTCACTGGATCAGTGTCACTCCGATCTGCTGTCTGAAAATGTTACGCTTCATATTGCAATTCAGTGCACTGAACAGTGCCTGAAAACTTTCCAGCTACTTGTTAATGACTTGATCATCAGTGTTTCAATTAAATATTCCAAGATCTGTGTATTCATTTGTTGTTTTTGTGTGTGTGTTTTCTAGTTCTGCTGAATCTGCAGGCATTCATCCACGGCACTCCGGCAAGTAGCAAAATTCCTGGACCAGGTTCTAACTCTCTGCAACAGATTGGAGCTTTCTGTGGTACATGGTACACAACATGCCATACAAAGATGCCACTGCGGTTACTGTTTGAATAAATATCCTGTTAATAGATCGAGCTCATTGTCAGTCCCCAATGCCCTCCCCCCAAATCTTTTACTATTGTTATTAGTTGTTTCTCACTGTCAGATATATGTGATCAATCTTGTCTCATTCTCTTTTATCTGCATTTTTTATATGTAGTTTTAACACTTTGGACAATGTTGTTTTGCTTTCCCCTCACAACATTGCATTGTTTTATTTAATTTCCCAATAAAGTGTAACCCATTTGATTAAAAAGAAGTGCTTTTCATTGGTTGTCTTTTGTGATGTGCCTTCTGTCCCCTCTGGTTATGCAAATCTTTAACATTATACTAATGCTGTTAAGGATCTGAGAGGACAAACATTTTGTGTGTGTGTGTGTCTCCCTGTGTGTGTGGAGGAGTATACATTTCTAATTGGTGGAATATTTATCACATCAAAGTGAATCCTGATGCTTGCATATTAATCTACGAAGGGACAGAATAATGTCATTGGCCAGACCAGGGAAGATGCACAATGGTGTCCCCTTTCCTGGAGTTTTTTTAAATTGCCAGGTGCAGCCACTCTATTGAGCTACTGTGTTGCTGTAGAGCCACACAAACTGAAGCCAGAACAGTTATATCAGAGTAAGGCAGTTTAATCACTGGAAAAGTTGTATATTGAGGAAGGTCTGGCGATCAAAATGTCTTCTAATATCTACTAATTTAATACAAATTAAACCCACGTTTATTATATGTTTTGTTTTGCAAATTGCACTGCTTGAGTTAACTTCTTAACTTTCCTATTATTTAGTTGTACCTCCTTTCCCGTTGTGAATTTTTTCACCCGATGGGCCAGTTTGGTGGAAAAAAAAAAACTTACATTTTGCACAAATATACGATGTTGTAATATTGCAGATACAAACCTGAGACCCCTAAGTGTTTGGAGAATACTGCAAGTCTGAGGGGTTGTGAGGTACTTGTCAAGAATCTAGTTTTGTTAGTTTTTCTTGTAAACAAAAAACTATCATTTGTATTTCTTTTTGTCTGTGTAATGCAGCCACACCTTTTGAAACAAAAAAAGATTTTCCCACAATTTTTTTTGATAAAATTTGAGGTTGTGTAAAATTTGAAGGATGTCCAAAAACTTTTTTCCACCACAGTAGACAAGCGGTTAACTGTTGATTTTAAATTGCCTGTGTTACCATGAACCTGCATGGTTGTCTGTCTCTCTGTGTGAGGTGATGGACTGGTCTGTCTCTTGTCCACTGTTAGCTGGGATGGCCTTCAGCCCCCTGTGACCCTCTGCACAATAAAGTGGTTATAGCTAATGGATGGATAGCTTGATCATGTGAGGACTTATCTCTTAGGGCCTAAAACTGTTGTGTAAATGACGCTTACTAAGAAATGAAGTATGAACACGAATCTTTGATTGAGTTGCTAACAACTCCAACATCTGCAATGTGACAAAGATGAACCTGACACTGTTTTTGCCACATGCCAAAAATCTGCATGACATTGTATTTATATACTCTACCATTCAAAAGTTTGGGGTCACCCAATGAGGACAGTACATAAGTTATTTCCCAGTAAATCCGTACACATTTAAAGATCAAATCATGCCAGACTCAGTAAAATTATTGTGCTTTATTTTATCTTAATTGAAATGCCCACAAGTCATTATTTTCTTGGAGAATAGCAGAAAAAAAAACTAAACCATATACTGTAAACATTCACATTATTTGATTTTTTAAAAATGTATTCTTCAGTAAACTCAGCGCAAAATAACACATTTCATAGTAAACAGAAGAAGAAACAACATTTATAGGCATCACTCCAAACCATTGGCTTAGATTGTGTTTTGAGGTTGATCTGCGCGGTGTGCCCATCAGCTCAAATTGCACATAGTAAGTTAAAGTTAACTCTAAGACAAGTAGAAGTGCCACCGTGAAGCACACAGGTTGGCAAGAAGTTCAGATCAACCAGCCCTATCCACTGGTCTCTGTTTGTCCTCAGCAAATAAAGACATGTGCTGTCCTCGCCCTCGGTGCTACCAAAGTGAACTCATGTAGTCACGACTAAGGAATCAAGACAAAACACGTGATAATTTGGCCAATGAGAGGGACAATTTCCAGTAAACTGGCCTCGTGCTCCAGGTACCACCCTTATGGCAAGAGTCTGAAAGCAACTGTTGCCCATGAGAAAGATGTCATAAAACTGAATGTCAAGGCACTTCCCCATGTGAGGATCTTGTCTTTGAGTGACACGTTTGTGAGGCAACAAAGTAATTCAACTAAAACTATCAGAATACATAAAAGTATGTAACACTTGGCAACTCCAATTTTAGTCAATGGAAACACTCTCAATGAACATATGAACACAGTTTACATGGTAGCTTTGGTGTTGCTGCTAACCTGGAATGACCCAGAGTCAGTTCTGATCATTTTATCCAGTAGATTTATCTGTTTATGCTATTAAGTCAAAATCTTCCAAGATGAATCTCATGCGGATTGATTTTACAGGTCTGTAATTTCTGACAAGTTCTCTGGAGGAAACTTTAGAATTTAGTTGTAATTATTGCTAAAATAGAGAGTTTAATTGGTGTTCAGTCTTTTGCTAGCATAACCAAGAGCTCTTTCCTTGAGAATGACAAAAAAGGCTGATATTTTGTGAGATATTCTCTTTTTTTTCTGGAAGAATTAGATGAGATGATCCTAATATAGAAACAGCAAGTCTGGCTCTGGTCAGACAGAACAAGAGCCGCCTGAAGTTGCTGGTAATATTATTATTAATAAATAAATGTTTTTTAGGTTTAAATGTAGAAATTCTTTCAGTGAAATTCTTATTTTCCACATATTTAGTACCAAATTATAGTGCTTTCCAGGAAACATTCTAGAAGGTTATTAGGAAATTACATACCAATAAAATAAAGTTGCTTTTTTTTAAATAATAGTATTTCTTCACTTTAGCATAGTGTACTCCATCACAGGACTTACATGTAATTTGTACTTGTTTTTTTCTGTATTATCAATAGATATCAGTAAAAAAAATACTTTCTCTGTTAAATAGAATTACTTAGGTTTTTATCTCACAACGGAAAAACTATGTTAAACCTATGATGTGTGCAGTGAGTTTAAAAAAAAACAAAACAAAAAAAAAACCGTGTCTTTAATAGGCAATCTTCAGTGGTTAAGATGCAGTAACGAAAGCTCAAACAGCCGTCCACCATTGATTTGAGTTTCTTAAGGAAACAAATTGCACACCGTGACAAGAGCTATTGTCACTTTCTGTTACTTCACTGATAACCACACATACAGTATTTTGAATCACGCTAAAGTTCTACGTGAACTGGAGTTGCCAAGTCGCTGTCACAGGTACCAAAGTGTGAGGTTAGGTAACAAAACAGGGTGAAACCAAAATAAAATCACACAATACCCCACAAAGCTGCCTGCAAGTAGAGCTAACATGTAGCCTTTGACTTGAGCTTTGATTTTCATACGCAGTAAATAGAACCAGGCGTTTCCACATAAAATACCCACAACTCCATTTTTACTATTTACAAACTCATAAATATATAGTCTACTGTAGGAATCATTTTCCCCCAAACAATCATACAAAAAACAACAGACCATAAAAAACTCTGAACACAAATAAAATAGATTATTTCTATCAAAAGAAAGAAAAAAGAATGCAGAAATCAAATGTATTCATATTCCTTTGGAGTGTTTGCTATGTTGATCTGTAGCAGTACTTATGATGTCGAGCCCTCGGGAGATTTTGAGACCTGAGTGTCTTCGGTCAGGTGCAGATCACAATAGCTCTGAGATCCCTGGGAGGGGCCAGACCCAAGGCCTGGTTCATGTAATCCTACACTGAACATACAAAGAAAAATTTTAAAAAAGGGGGGAAGGATTAGGGGAAGGTGGGGTAAAGAAAGTTAAAAGATCACAGGTCATCACCACCCTAAGATTCGGGGGACTGCTCTGACAGAGTGTTGAGCAGGTTTTTGTAGGCTGGGGAGTTCATGTAGCGGGGATACGAGTCTCTTTGCATTAGTGTGTAGATCTGCAGCTGGGCGTCGTCGAATGTGTGCGAGGTGGGTTCCAGCATGTTCCTGTTAATCGCCTCACGCACACGGGAGTCAAGGCTCACCTGGGAGTCAAGAGAATAAACCATAAGGAAAGAACAGCATGTGCAGTTTGTGTGTGAGAAATGTGACTGTTCACTTTCTTACTGAAAGGTCAACGACAAGATCCTGAAGCCACCCTGAGCAGCCGATGAGCTTCATCCTGACATAGACTGAAAACATCTAGTCTAGCTCTGTCTAAAGATAACTAGATTCATCTACCAGATCTCTGAAGCTCACAATGTAACATGTTTATTTAGGCCATACAAAAGTGTAAAAATGACAATTCAACATTTAGCAGAGGGTTTCTGTTTCTTGGCCGGGACCAATAACTTCCTGGAATCTCCACTCGTTGCCTGGCAACTGCTCAGAGCTGAGAACTGGTCTGGCATGTTGGCACATGCTATCATTTTGGTTTTGTGTGAATTAAATAAACCAAATACAGTGTGTTAATTAGGTGGATTTTGCTACCTTTGGACAGAATCAGGCTCCTCCACCTGTCAGACATATTGACGTTTTAACCCTTGAAAGAAATGAATGTATGAGCTCAAGCTGTCAGACCTCTTTAGGTGAGAGAATGGAGATGTAGTCCTCGTAGATGACCCGAGCCTTCTCCTCGATCGCACTCTTATTGGTCTCTTTGCAGAACTCCTCGCAGGCCAGCCAGAAGAGCATGTTCTCCTCACTGAACTCGGTGCGAAGAAACTGTCGGAAAGAGTTCCTCCCCGCTGGGCAACACATCAGCTTGTCGAACGACTGCCCCCATGAGCGCACCTCCTCCAACGTGGGCTTAGGACTGCATGCAATGTGGGAACATGGGAAGGAGTGACTTCAACATTCAGCAACAAAAACAATTTAATAGGTGAGGCATTTTTCGTGCAATGATTTGTGCTGACCAGTCTTCACAGTCTGCGGTCCCTTCCTTGACGTCATAAGACGCTTTTCGGTTCCTGTCATCCCGGTCTTCATTCCTAATGGTTAGACAGACACACAGAACATGAACACACTTGATTTGTTTTTCAGCTTTAACCCCTTGATGCCGATTGTCGCGAATTCGCATCATACCACTTTCATTCAGACTGCAGCCAAGATAGCGTATCCATTCCCCCAATGCCTGTTTGTGCATATTCAATACGTACCTCGGAACCTTTTGAAAGCACTGGTTTCTGTAATTATTATATATCTGTTATTATTATTACATATCTGTTCTATGTGTAATAGACAAATCAACAATCTCCACTTATGTTAGCATCAGCTGGAAAGCAAAAACACCAACATTTTTTTTTCATTTAATTGTAAATAAATTCAGGCATCAAGGGGTTAATAGCAGGTGTAGTAATTTCATGCAAAGTTACCTATGAACAGCACTACAATTTCTGTAAATTCTTTGTTTTCTTTTTTTTTGCCTTTTTGCCTTAATTATAGTGCACAGTGGAGAGAGAGACAGGAAATGTGAGGAGAAGAGTGTGGGAAAGACATGCAGCAAAGGCTGCATATATACACTACTGTTCAGAAGTTTGGCGTCACTAGACAATTTCATGTTTTCCATGAAAACTCACACTTTTATTCATGTACTAACATAATTGCACAATGGTTTTCTAATCATCAATTAGCACAATGTAGCATTAGAACACAGGAGTGATGGTTGCTGGAAATGTTCCTCTGTACCTCTATGGAGATATTCCATTAAAAATCAGCTGTTTCCAGCTAGAATAGTCATTTACCACATTAACAATGTCTAGACTGTATTTCTGATTCATTTAATGTTATCTTCATTGAAGAAAACTGATATTCTTGAAAAAATATGGACATTTCTAAGAGACCCCAAGCTTTTGAACAGTAGTATATGTTTAGTAGGTTTAGTAGTTTGGACTCGAACCTGTGGCCGGTGCGTCACAGACTATAGCTCCTGTTTATGGGTCGTCCACTCAGCCTGTTGAGCTAGAGAGGCACCCACAATTTTGCTAAATTCATTATTAATTTACGCTAGAGCAATCATGGGGGCTGCACAGTGATGTGGTGGTTAGCACTTTCGCCTTGCAGCTAGAAAATCCCCGGTTCGCATCCCGGCTTTCCCGGAATCTTTCTGCATGGAGTTTGCATGTTCTCTCTGTGCATGTGTAGGTTTTCTCCGGGTACTCCGGCTTCCTCCCACAGTCCAGAAACAAGCTGAGGTTAATGGATTATTTTAAATTGTCCGTAGGTGTGAATGCGAGTGTGATTGTTTTCCTGTGTATGTGGCCCTGTGACAGACTGGTGACCTGTCCAGGTGTCCCCTGCCTTCACCCCAAGTCAGCTGGGATGGACTCCAGTCCCCCACGACCCTAATAAGGAATGAGTGGTGTATAGATAATGGATGGATAGAGCAATCATCTGACTGTACATATATATAGTTTAAATTAATAGTAAGGTAAAAATTGTGTTTCCCTCCATTGTCACACACACGTCTATCCAGAGTAGACATTTGTAGGAAGGATTACTTTCATCATGATTACTTTCTCTACTGGATTATTTTTTGCAGTTACAAAATGTGAGAATATAGGCAAAATTCTGTCATCTCCCACAGCCCAAAGTAATGTAATCACACAGCCGCAGTTAACTCCAATATGTGACAAAGCAAGGAGTTGAGACCAATAATTGACATTTTTTTGCTTTCAAAATTTGCATAATTAGTCACAGATGGTTCTTTCTCTAATATGCCATACATACTCTAGTACACAAAAGTATACCCGTTAAACCACCTGTTAAAGAGTTACTGCACTGTTAGTTTACCTGTACAATGGCCTTCTATTACAATAAGTAGCAACAGCTTCACTTGTATGTGTTAGTAGAAGATTAGATTTTATTCAGCTTTACGTCACTGTACAAGTACAAGTACTCAGGCTATGAAATACAGTTTGGCCCCCAACCCAAAAGTTCAAGTATTAAAAAGTTTAAAAATGTCAATATTAAGTAGAACGGTGCCTCAGGTTCCAGTTGGGATTAAATGAATTTTTTAAAAGTGGTCCACTAAAAGTATAGACTTAGAAATAAATAAGGCATGTGATCATAGATCAATATATACACATGCAGATATGACAGTACATGAAAGTATATTTATACTGTATATAAAGCTCTTCTCGTATATTTATTTGTTTATCTTGTGACTTTGTGTAGCTGTATGTCTGTATCAGTTTTGTATTGTAAATTTGTCCTTTGTGCAGCTTTATACTGAGTAGCTGAGCAGCAAAACCTAACTCCTTGGCCAAAAAGTAGATTTTTATTCTAATTTTGACTCTAATTCTGATCAGCAGAGCCTGACCAATACTGAATTTTTGGGGCTAATGCCCAAACTGATTTAAAGTAAAAAGTTCTAATTTCAATATATTGGCCAATATTCTTGACACATTTCCACACAGTATGTTAGAGGTGTAGTGGGGACATTGTTTATTGATCTTACATGCATTTCACTAACTAGTTGTTTACTTATAGCTCGTGATTCTGCACCAACATCAGCTCAGCTATGATGTGTGCTCTGCTACACGAGGTGCAAACAGCCAGAGCTGCTCTACTGGACAAGCTATATATGTAATAACACCATTTTAAATATTTCAGAGGTTTTTTTTTATATTTCATAGTGGCACTGATCAGACAACATACATACCAATACCAATATATCTGTCAACACATCATTTGTATTGGTTGATTTTGAGGTAAGACTACTAAACTGCAGCAGCATACATACACTGCTTGTGATTCTGTGCCATACCATATGTAACGCCAGCAGATATGTAGGCTTAGTTGTGTTTTATGAATGTAATAAGGCTGCTGCCTGACAAACATCCACACATTACATGCAAAAATGTCAAAGAAGCTGAAGCCTGCTGCTGTGACACAGTGGCTCAGACTGTGCTGTCTCGTGTGCAACAATGTTGGCCATGCTGGGCCACAATGAGTGAGTTCCCAGTTGGGGGAAGACCTACCAGGAACAGCTACAGCAGCAACACCAGCAGAAGCAACATGCATTGGAGCCCCGTGGGTTGGCCTGGCCCGGCTGGTCCTGCTGGGCCGGTGCAGTTCCCCCCGCTGCCGACTCCTGCTGCACCGACATCTGCCTCTTTCGCATCTCCATCCGCTCTGATCCCATGGGCTACAGACAGGAGAGAAGGGAAAGGGAGGCACTGAGTTTAGAGCATTGATGTCAGGGATGGCATTCGACAGAGATTCTGTCTCGTAAGAAAATCTTCTGGCCTGTGATGCATTTGTACGATACAAACCATTGCCACTGCGATAAGGCTAGTAAAGGCAACACTGGGTGCGCTGAAGTAAGACAGTAGAGGTGATGGCAGTGTGAAAATCTGACCATGAATCCATTTTTCCAGAGATACAGATGAGTATTTAAATTCCCCTCACCAGCTGACACCTATCTGTTTGTTTTCTATGTAGTGCTGTGGATGCTGTCTGGCCAAAGCATGTGCTGATATGCCCAGAGGTCACACTATAAAGGAATGCTGCTGTCTCTATTGGAGAGGGGACAAAAAGTATGGAGGAATAATTTGCTGATTTTGTCTTCCCAGCTGCCAAATACATACCCGCCAAGAACATTTCAGTCTTTCTAATCTCAAACTGGCTGTGTTTTCCCTCACAAACTCCGACTGCATGTGAAAAAAGGACGGATTTCAGACCATGGGTTCAATATCCATAATCCATAATTTTTTTGGAAAGCCAGGATATAAAAGCAGTGCATTAAAGGATTTGCAAAGCTCACTGGATGCAAGAGGAGCAATAAATGAAATACACTTCCAAATAATGTAAATATTTGTCTTTGAAGGATTTGTACTTGTCAAGCCTCAGATTGTCATGAACCTGCAGTCTGTAATTCTCATGTACAAGAGGAATCACTGTGCAGTAATAGTGATTCCAGGTCTGTAGCGCACTAATCAGAATCCCCCTGGTTTGTAGGCCTATAGAGCGATCTGCTCACAGAATGACTTCTTGTCTGATTTTAACAAATGTGTCATCACCAGGTCAGACGCTGCCAAATCCTGTCAGATCATTTATGTAACAAAGCTGTCGCTTCCAACGCACGGCATCATCCGGCTACTACCTGACACAAGAAACGATGCTTCATAAAAAATGTCTGAAGATGTGGTCCATGGGAGGGGAGCAGGGGAGGGGGGGCCCGAAGGCGCAGCTTGCAAATCTATAACCGCAGAATCGCTCTATCACATCCTTTCACTGATACAATGCCGTTTGGTCATTTCTAAAATGGATCCGCGTTTTGTTGTGTTTGCTTTTTTTTCTCTGATTCGGAGCTGGCATCTGCTGCAGCTTTCGTGCGTCTTGGCAAATGGCATATTTTACGCGTCGGGTGAGGGGTACTTCAAAGCTGACACAATTGCAGCACGCTATGATTTGACTCAACAGCTACGGACGATGAAATGGGGGGTGGGGGTGGTCGTATCCATTCAATGGATAAATCATGATAACAGCAAATAAACCTTCTTAAACTCCCACAGCCGTACAAACGACGCTGGGATTTAACGGCTCCTGAGCGATTTTTTTCCTGTTTTTTTTTTTTTTTTTTTTACCAGCGGGAAAGCGATGCAATAGCGAACAGCACATCACATCAATGGAAAGTGCCTCCATGAAGAACCTTAGAGCTTCATCGCCCTGGACAACCGCCGAAAAGACCCTGCCTAGATCTGTTAAAAGCCCGCTGTACAGCTACACAGTGACATGCCAGTAAAATGCCGCGGAACGGCCTCAAACGCAGCGCTCGAGAAATGTCCGTGCAATGATGCATCGGTTTGCTACCAGTACTTACAATTTCACCATGTATGCACAGCGAGAAGAGGTAATTCTTTGCCTTGATTACATCCGATGGCACATAAGGCTTTTTTTCCCCCCGACCGGCTGCTTGAAGTCAGTACGCATGCGTCCTCTCTCCAACTCGTAGTAGACCAGTCAGGAGCGTAAACCCCGTCAGGTTTGCTGTGCAGGTCCTCTACCCTACTCGGAGGAGAGACTCTAAAAACGGACTTCAAGCAACAGCTGGATCGTGCCAATTTCTCACAAAGAAGACAAGGAGAAATGAAGCATAATAACTAACGCACCGGATATAAAAACATCCCATATGGAGCGCTTTGCATTCCTGCTATTGATAAAGTTCATTATATTTCAGAGAAATATCACCAGAAAAGATGAAAAACCTGCAGTGCTGCTTTTGCTGAAGTCGCTGTCTGTGGTGCTGAACCAGAGCTCAGCCTGCTGAAGGATGGAATGATTTTGGCAGCTGATTGTCATATAATTACTGAGGTTCAGTCTGACATTGATCTTGAGAGTTTAGAGTTTTTAACCAGCATACTGTATATACATTTAAAACACACAAGATCCAAGGTGTCCATGTTTCAATGCATACACTACCAGTCAAAAGTTTGGACACACTTTCTCATTCAATGGTTTTCATTAAATTATTTTTATACATTGTAGATTAATGCTGAATACATCAGAACTATAAAAGAAGGCATGTGGAATTATGTTGTACACAAAAAAAGTGTTAATCTTCTGATTTAATCGACAATGTAGAAAATAATGCAAGTAAATAAAAAGCATTGAATGAGAAGGCGTGTCCAAACTTTTGACTGGTAGTGTAAATACCATCTGTTTCATGTGTCTTCAGGTGATTTTCTCCTGAATCTGTTCCATCAAACTGCTGTTAAGCCTAATTAACATTTAGATGCATAAGTGGATCAAAAATGACCCAGTGAGGTCGTTTTCTTGTACTATCTTTGTAATGAAAAGTTTTTAGCATTTCATATTCCAGCTATTCCTCAAAAACTTGTTTTTGATATCAGTCCATTTAGATTTGTAAGTTACCTTTTATACTCTTAAAGAAATTGTAATATTTGTATAACTTCCCCAAGCTCTTTATCACTGGTAATATCAAACAAGAGGTGATGAATTACACAAATTTGGAGGGACAGAGAGTAGCAACAGCTGGAGTAAAAGAGTGGAAAAATGTCAACAAAATGGATGTTGACATTCTTCTATTGCTGTTCCGTGTAGCATTCTTCTTTTTCAATCATCAGAATGTTCGAAATCTGTTATGAAGTGAAAAATAAACATATTTCAAACATGAAATCATTCTTGTGTGGACAAAACTATAATGGAAACAATAATACAAATGATTATTCTTAACCAAAATAACAAAAATGGCGTGAAAACACATTGATTCTTATAAGGGTCATTGCTGACCCACTTATGGAAGAGTGTAGGGTCCAATCACTTGTGCATCTAAGGGTTAAAAGCCCAACCAGGAATAAAGAACTGCCACCTTCAGAAAAACCACCCTACCTCCATTGCATTACTTCTCCCCCACGAAACATTAATATCTGCACTGTCCCTGCTAAACAAACACCAAGGAAACCATAGACTGCTGTTTCTTCCAAACATCTCTCCTACAGAACCTCCTTGCTCTCTCTCTTTCAACCTTTCTGTCTCCCTTCTCTTCCATTCTTTCACAGATTATTTGAAAGCTGCTGTGTGTGTGTTACTTCACAGTCCAGGCCTGCAACCTATAATAATGCAGAAAACACTGCCATCCGAAGGCAGCTGGGATTGCAGCACTGACATGATGTCCTCCATACACAAGATACGAAGGCTTAGTGCACTGATTTAAAGGGCTTTGATTTTCATATGGAATTGTGAGAGCCACATCTATGCTTGACAGTTATTGTCTCTTCACCATGACCCCTAATGAGTTTACATACATGTATGAGTCTTTTCTAGCATGTTGTGGCTATCTGAATCAAGCTAGAATATTGGAGGCGTACATTTTCACACGCATCTTTCAATGGAATCTATTTCGTGCTGTTAACAGCAGTTTGCTTTCAGAACGTGTCTTGCTTTGTGGAATCACCAGATGGCACTGTGCACTCAATACCTGTCTGTTCTGCAAAACTGTGATGTAACATACCTATTGTATCTACCTGATTTACACAAATACATTTGTGCTGCTGCCTTCTGGGGCCACACTGCCAGTCAAGATGCCTCCTGATGCCACCAGCTTCACACTGGAATAACAACCGCCTCAAAATGTGAGCGAGGAAACTCTCTGTAGAAGTGTTCTTACGCTGTCTGCACAGTGTCAAAAAAACAAAAAAAGTGAGTTAAAAAGCAGATCTGCTTTCCAGTTGTGCCTAACCAGAGTGTGCCCAGAGCATCTACACATATTTATTCCCCCTCTGAGATATAAACATGTGACTTTCTCCACAGCACTTCATTTGACACCTTCTGTTGTGTTAATGTTATGCAACACAGACCCACAAATAGCCCTGTGAGAATGATACACACAAGCAATGAATGATACTTATGCTGTTGTGATTTGATGGACACACTCTTTTCACTGTGAGGGCACAATGCCAAGTGGAGGAGGGAGTAAATCCGAGCGCACAAGGTCACAAGACAGAGCTGGGTGACAAGATAAATAAAGTCTTTTCAATGTGTGATTAAGGGGATTTGAATCGCTGTCTAGCTTACAGGAAGAGAGAATTAACTTTAGATTCAATCACTGGAACATGCAGAACGGGACCGAAGAGGAAGCGTAGAACTTAACACCTGAAGAAATCACTGTATGCATGGCAACTGTGAGCACTTTGGAGGTGAAGATGTGTTGTTCAATCACAGCACCAAAAATGGAAACAGAACAGAGGCAACATCAGTTTCTCTCTATTTGATATTTATTTCCCACTGCTGTTATGTCCTTCTGACGAATTTCTGTTTGCCAGAGGAGTGTTGATCAAGTTGCTCCTTGTAAATGTCAAGCTTAATTTAATAATGTGTAAGTAGGTTTTAATTCTTCGTAAACAAGTTGTTTTTGATTTAACATTCAGTTTTTAGCGTGTTTTTGAGGCGATCACACAGAAATGATTGTCCCATCTAGAACAATTTATGAGGGAAACACAGTTCTACTGGGTTACTTTAAAGAAATCTTAAAACCTTGCAGGGCAGCATTTTGGTAGCTTCAGGCACAATACCATGCTGCAATTCTGTCAATTCTTCAGTGATCTAATTAGAAATGTTGCAGGGAGTTGCATGCTAGTTATGTTAGAAAAATGCAAAAGTCCAATCACATTCACTGTGTTGATGTTTTGTCACGTATAATATGAGCAGCAGGCAGAGGTTGGCTTGCTGTTAAGCTGCGCTAAAAGCTAAGGTAGTGTGTAATAAAGAATAAAGTAAAGAATTTAATGATTTAATTAAGTTGATTTCTTTAGAATAATATTAAAATATAAATATATAATACATGAACATAATTAAACATTATAAATAGAATATACACTACCGTTTGAAAGTTTGGGGTCATTTAGAAACATCCTTTTTTTTTTGAAAGAAAATCATTTTTTTTCAATGAAGATAGCATTAAATGAGTCAGAAATCCAGTCTAGACATTGTTAATGTGGTAAATGACTATTCTAACTTGAAACGAATGATTTTTAATGGAATATCTACATAGAGGTACAGAGGAACATTTCCACCAACCATCACTCCTGTGTTCTAATGCTACATTGTGTTAGCTAATGGTGTTGAAAGGCTAATTGATGAGTAGAAAACCCTTGTGCAATTATGTTAGCACATAAATAAAAATGTGAGTTTTTATGGAAAACATGAAATTGTCTGGGTGACCCCAAACTTTTGAATAGTGGTGTATATATTTTTATATGTTGTGTAAAATGCATATGATGTTAAATCTTTGCTTCTGTCTGATAAGTTCAGTTCTTTATTTTCTTTTAATTGTTTATTTTACCAGGTAGGATCAGTTGAGAACAATTTGTCATTTACAATGATAACCTGACAAGAGGCCCCAGGAGGTAGAAAGATAACAAACAAGCAGTACATATACAAAAAAAAGGATGCACAAGTGTTTAAACGGAGATTAAAAACAATATAGATTAATGCTAGCAATTCAGTGAGAAACAGTCAGCATGTGCAGCGGTCAGCTAAGGTCTGCTGCAGCTTCTGCTTAAACATGCAAAGTGACGGCAGAACTTACAGTTTGAGAGATTTTTGGAGAGAATTGCTGCAGCAAAGCAAAAGGAATTTCAGCCAAAGACAGTGCAAACTTTGGGGATAGAAGAGTGTTCTGAGACCTCAGGTGGTAGTTGTTATGGGAGGGGTGTAGGAGGTTGGAGAGGTATTGGGGTGTCTTCCCTGATAGGGTCTTGTAGATGAGTAAAAGCCAGTGCTGGAGTCGCCTGGTGTAAAGGGAGGGCCAATTTGGATTCAGCTTGATGTTCTCCCAAACCACACTTGTCATATGTTTACATTCTCTTTTTTTGTCTGCATTGCAATACTGCTTTATAACATCTATTGTATGTCTGTCCATTCTGGAAGAAGGATTCTTCCTTTCTTGCTCTTCCCTGAAATTTCTTCCATTTTTTTTCCATGGAAGGAGTTTTTCATTAGCAGAAACAACAGTTTAAGGACAGAGTGTAGTATGTTAGAAGGTTATATCGGCCCTTGAGGCAAATATGTGGTTTTACAGTCTGTCTGTGGTGACTGATTAACTCCTGAAAAACTCCTACCTGTTTATCAAAGCTACATTTTTAGTTTTGCTTTTTTTAAGAAAAATTAAAACAATCATTTTTTGCCCTGAAATGGCTTGGATGTAACTCTACATTGTTGCTATATCCGTCTTCCTTCACCCCTCTACCTCCTGCAGCAGCTCAGCTCACCATGACTCTGCTGAAACACTGCAAAACTACTCTACACTACACAATGTCAAGTTGTAATATTGGAGAAGTTTTAAGCATGTACACTACCAGTCAAAAGTTTGGGCATGCCTTCTCATTCAATAGTTTTTATTTGATTATTTTATACATGGTAGATTAATACTGAAGGCATTAAAACTATAAAGGAATACATATGTTAATTTTCAGTATTAAACTATGATGTAGAAAAGAATATAAATAAGTATAAAGCGCTGAATGAGAAGGAGTGTCCAAACTTTTGACTGGTAGTGTACGCTCAAACTGGACTAAAACTGATTCTGAAGAAGAATAGTGACACAAATTTGTGACATAGGAAGCCCCTGAAATCTAAATCTGTGTTTTTGCGACTGTCATCAGTTCACTGTAGATTAAAGCTGGAAGTACCATGGCAATGACTGTTTATTTTACGCCAAAATTATCCAAAAACTGGCAAATGTGTCCTCTAGGATATAAAAACCATTCCATGGATATATTAGCAAAGCAAAAAATAGACTTTCAATGAAGGCTTAAGCCCATCAACAGTCATTAAGTGGAAGGGGACCTTGGATCTCTTTGCTCTGCTGACAAGAACTCTAAAGTGAAAGTTAAAAGGTGTGGTCTTCTTAGGACATGCCAAATAGAAATTCTATAAATATTCACGGATTCTGTGCTCACAGTTCATTTAAGCCAGTAATGACAATCAGAGCAGTGTCTTGTCAGTGGCTGAATTTTTGCATAGTTGTTAACACTATTGTGAATATGAGACAGAGATGTTAGGTCATTTCTACTTTCAGAAACAGGTACGCATCTACCAAAGCCACAGCGGGTTCATTAGTCTGCAAGCATGAACTCACTGCATGGCCAGTCATGTGACACGCCTGATATAAACAGCTGGATTTGAATGAGATGGCATATTTTAGTGTAAACTCTGTCCCAGTTATTCTAAAACAGAGACCAGTTGGGGCACCCTGATGGTTTATAATTCTGGCGAAGTAATTTAAAAGACTGAGAGGTCCCTGAGTCTCAAGGTACTTCTGTTGCAAAACCTGAATAGAGCTTTAATCAGATAGAACAAGTGAAAATACCCATGTAGGAATGATCTGCCTTTACTAGTGTTATTATTTAGATCCGTGCTTTCTCTTCTTCTACAAATGCACTTACTAAAAATGACCCTTTCTTAGAAGCAGATCTCATTTTAAGTACTGATTAACGCCCACAAGTCACAAGATGTTTCCATACAGCTGATCTTTTGGTCTAGCCATGTCCAGTTGTATGTATTATTTTCAATGTTATTCAGCCTAGTTTTACAATGTAAAATAGTTGTAGTCAAATCAACAAGCTCCAGTTCTGCATGAGATACCTGGCCACAGAAAAACTTTGTGTCATATACTCAGTGTTAATGACCTGAACTGACTTGTCATGACCTCCCACACAGTTCTGGCAGCAGATCCGGTGTCTTAATGGCACTCTTGCAATCCTTTACTCTCCTGTGAATAACAACATAGCTCCTCTTACTATTGAAAGCCACTGGAAATCTTTATATATCCATTCACCTAGAAGATTATTTTGAAAATCCCCAAACAAAATCTCTTTTTAACCCTCTGAATGCACGCATGACCCTCCAACTTAGCAGTTTCTTACTAAATATTGCACTGGGATGTTAGTCGTGCATTTTGTGTGTCGGTGTGACTGACCGTGGAACTTTGTTTAGAATTCTTACGACTTGTATTACACTATTTTAAGGCACACTATCTTCTTCTTTTAAGCTTCTTAAGCCTTGTTCAGACAGGAGGTGCTTCCGTAAATGGAGGAAAGGCATGAAGCATAAAGGGCCGCTGATGCGCAGACGAGAGCAAGTTGCAATAACAACAACAAAAGACAATGTGAAGGATGTTTCATTAGCTGCAGGTAATTAACAGTAAGAAGTGTGTGTTATGTGAAGGACGTGTGGAGACATATTGCTACTATGAACATCCCAATTTTAATTAGGCTCTCAAAATGAGTTATTTTGACAGAATGCTTTCAACAGCAGGTTATCTGAGCTTCCTAATTGGAGCAATAACAAATGAGCAACACACTGATTAGCAGGTTGCCAATCAACTTATTTCTTCAGTATTTCCTCGGAGGAAACTGTTTTATTCCACAAAAATTAGTTCCAAATGTGGCGAGTTTATGATAAGGAGGCTATTATCACAATGCTTAATGGGAAAAACACTACATGTCCGTACCTCAAGGCACACCATCTCCTGCTCCTCTCGGTTGGGGTCATTGTAGTTGACTGGGTAGCCCGCACCATGCCGGCAGGACCGGGCCAGTCCCCGTATCCGCTGCCACATCAGGGCCCTGGTGCGTCTGATCCCCCGCAGAGCAGACGTGGGCCTGATCTCCCACTGCCTCACCGCTCTAGCACATGGCATGCTCCAACCACGAGGCCTTCACTCGCCATGTGAGGCTCAAGTCTGTTGGAGACCATAAGAAATCCACACTTTTTGCTCCTCTTGTCTATGTTTTCCCGGCGTTTTCCCTGAAGCACATCGTGATGGAAGGCAAGAGAAGAGGAAACCCTGACGAAGAGAAGAGTGTTTACAAAGGAGAGGGCAGAAGGGGATTAGGACAATGTTCCCACTGGATGCAATCCTGATTCCTCTGTGCTTTACTGCGTCTCACCAGCTTAGGCCAGATTAAGCCTGGAGGTCTTAGAGTCTGAGTTAGATGGACACAGAGGAAGACTAGTGACAGACGTGGAATCATTTGTAAATGTATACGATCCTTGATGAATTCTTTTGCAATACAAAGGATTAACACACGTTGATAAATTGACCCAACATGAGGAAACATATGGTCAAATGCAGCAGCATTATTAAACACATACACTGTGGTGGTGTGTCTGTTTTACTGGGGGTTTTACTCAGAAGCTTCTAACATGTTGCTCTTGGTCGTGTCTCTCATTACAGACTCACATGGATAAACACTGATCAAAGCTCTTCAGTGTGAGCAATCAACTGGCTTCAGCCCTCTATCATCCTCACAAAGCCCCGAAGTTACAGCACACCACCAACTGATAACAAAGCTGATTGTAACTTATTGGCTGGACTCAAATTGTGTTACCGAATTTCGCAGCTTTCATTTGGTCTGTCACAGCTTCTCTGTCCAAACTTAGTTTTGTTTTTCCAGGACATTCTAGTTCCTGCTTTGGCAACAGGTGCGTAGCAGTCAGCTCAGTTGTATTTATTCAGTTTCATATTTCAGCTTAGTAGCTCTCACTTTGTTCCTGTTTGAACAAAGTGAGAGCTTCTAAAATGAGACACAAAACGCCAAAATTGGCCATGAAATGACAAAAAACAACAACAAACGAGCCTCAAAACAACATAAAACAACACAAATGAGACACAAAACAACATAAAACAGCACAAATCAGACACAAAAGGATCAAAACAAGGCACAAAATGAAAAAAAAACAAGACAAAAAATAACCAAAACACAAAACAATAAAAATGACACAAGTTGTTGAAGATACATTCAGCATGGTGAAACATTTTTCTACAGCTGATGAGCAGAGTAGAGAGAAAAGGTCTGGAGATGCTGGAAACATGGAAATATTCATATTCAAAGTGACTCCAAAATTATCCAAAAAATGACACAAAATTACTCCAAAATTATCCAAAAAATGACAATTTGTCCATAATGGTTAATAAAATTAAAAATACATCAAGTTCCAATGAAGTTTCTGAGTCATTTACACAAGTAGGTTTAGGACACCCACATGTCCTAAAATTTAAAGCTGATATAATATATCTTCAAATTAAAGAGCATACTGATGTAAAAGTAGGTTGTAATTACACTGAAACGCTCTGTTTCTTTCATCCCAGGGAACCTAAATCAATAGCAACTTTTAAATAAATGTACTGAAATCTCACTTTAACTGGACCATATTTATCTGATTTCACTGGTCTTTTTTATAATAGGTCAGTCACAGGTATCTGGAACTGAACAATATAGTATTTTAAAATTTGTCAAATTATTTTAAACTCCCATTCATCTCTACATCTGTGCTGTAATCCTGACACACCACACAAACTAAAGTGGGAACTATTAAGGATGAAGATTAAGCTATCCCCTGCCTTGTAAATGTAGAAATTTTATACATAAAAAAATGCATAAAAGTTGTGGCAGTACATCAACAACAGGGTTCAACCAAACTAAACTCAGTCATACTGAAGCTGCTGACTGACAGCATATTGCACAATGTTCAATGTCTTTAAATATTTTCACAGGAAATATTAATTTTCATCCATCCATCCATTATCTATACACCGCTTAATCCTCATTAGGGTCGCGGGGGGGGGCTGGAGTCTATCCCAGCTGACTCAGGTGAAGGCAGGGGACACCCTAGACAGGTTGCCAGTCTGTCACAGGGCTACATATAGAGACAAACAATCACTCTCACATTCACACCTACGGGCAATTTAGAATAATCAATCAACCTCAGCATATTTTTGGACTGTGGGAGGAAGCCGGAGTACCCGGAGAAAACCCACGCATGCACAGGGAGAACATGCAAACTCCATGCAGAAAGATCCCGGGAAAGCCGGGACGTGAACCAGGGACCTTCTTGCTGCAAGGCGAAAGTGCTAACCACTACGCCACTGTGCAGCCCTATTAATTTTCATCTCTCTAATTTTTACACTTTGCAAAGTCATCCTTCGGGCCGGATTGGACCCTCTAGTGGGTCGGTTTTGGCCTGCGGGCCTTATGTTTGACACCCCTGATTTAGAGTATTATGTTATGGGGCTTTATGACTGAACTCCTTTTATTCTCACAAGCACCTGCATTTCTGCTCCTGAATTATTGAAATGGTTGATCACCTAAATTATAAATGAAATCAAATTTAAACTAGTAATTCTGAGACACACTTTGACAAATAACCATAGCTCTGCAAAAAAATAAAAATAAAACTAATTGCAAGACACAGTTTAAGAATCATTACTAGCAAAGCACTACTCTGTGATGTTAATGTGGGACATGGACTGAGCATAGAAAAAAAGTAGGATCACCTCACAGTTTTACTCTGAAACAACTAAAAATGGTACAAATAACAGGTTAAAACCTTTAGGCTGGGGGCTTAGCTCAGCTTAAAGGTTGTAACCTGTTATTTGTACCATTTTATGACTCTAGTAACGCCTACTTTATATTGGAAAAATGACTTCTAAATTTTAATATGTGCCTGTGGTTCTGTGGTCATTCCTAACCGAACATAGCTGGAGCTTATTTCTTTTATTTAAGGCTAAAATCTTGTCCTTTCCTGTAACTTGTGCAGCAGCCGGTCTGCGGTGCATGTGACTGACTGACTGTCACATGACAGATCGTGACGTCGTGTTTGAGTCTATCAGCTGGTCGCTCAGGACAGCAGCTAGGTGAGTAATTCAACTGAGTTTTTACTCCTCCATTCGTTGCCATGTGGATTATAACTCGGCAAATATACCTTTTATCAAACTGTGACATCCTACGTGTTACCACTCGTGTAGCAGTTATCATTTTCACAGAATACAGGATGTTTTCCTAGCTACATTAGCACAGCTAGGTTCGGTTAGCATCAGCTTATTTTTCTACTTGCTGCTAGGTAGCCCTTAGCTAACCGCTGTTAGCTGTATAATTGGGCATTTTCATTTATAGGAGTTATATATAGCTACAGTCCAAACACAGTTTAATTCCATAGGCTGTGCACTGCCTTGTTTTATGACACCTCTTGATAGGAAAGCACAATGAGTTGTCGTGACATTGGGATAAGCTAGTTATTTAGCATGACCTGCTGCTGCTAGCTGTTTTAGCCTCAGCTGCTGGGCTGTTAGCCTGCTGGATAAAACAGAATATAACAACTAAGATGACGTAAGGAATATATATGCTTCTGCAGTAATGTCCAGCAGTGTTAACTCAAAAGTCCCTGCATGATAGCTTCCTTCCCGGAGTAACAGCTCTGTGACAGCTGTCCAACCGAGTTGTACCATCTTTACTTGAGTATTAGGATTACTGTAGTTTGCTGCAGAGTTGCAACATTAATTGATTAATTGATTGGTTGTCAACAAATGAATTAATCGCCATCTGTTTTGATGATTAATTATTAGTAGTAATTGGTTAAGAATAAAAAAGCCCAAATTCTCTTTTTTCCAGCTTCCTTAATTTGACAGTGTTCTGCTTTCATTATTTCTCAGTGACAGTAAACTCATTATCTTTGGTTGTGGACAAAGCACGACATTTGATGACATCATTTCGGGCTTTGAGAAACACTGGTCACCATTTTCTGCCACTTCAGAAACCTGACAATTACTCTGAGTAATTAAAAAAAATCATTGACTTATTCATCGACAGTAAAGATAATCATTACTTGAAGCCCTAGTTTGCTACTTTTTTCCACGATCAAAACAACCTCAAATCTGTAATCTTCCCTTTAATGTTGAATCACTGAACTGATGTTAATTGTATTTTTATTCAGGTGGTGTTGGATTTTTACTTAGGCAAATACTGTAGGAGATATATTACAGGATGGATATTCGCGGGGCTGTGGACGCTGCAGTCCCCACCAACATCATCGCTGCCAAGGCAGCTGAGGTTCGGGCCAATCTGGTCAACTGGCAGTCCTATCTTCAGTAAGTTCACATGATAACAGTGCACCTTGCTAATGTACACCACAATCTAACATAAATACTGCTTTTACCAAATTTCTGTGTTTGTTTAACACTGTTTGGAATATGATTTTTATACTGTAGGGTTCCTGTAGAGGTAGTGGTGTGGGTCTCTGTTTCTAGGATTTATTCCACCCTAGTTACAAACACTATCAGTCAAAAGTTTGGACACACCTTCTCATTCAATGCTTTCTATTAAATTATTTTATACATTGTAGATTAATACTGATGCCATCAAAACTCTGAAAGAATACATATAGGAATTATGTTGGAAACATAAAAGTGTTAATCTTGAGTATTAATCTACAATGTAGAAAATAGTACAAATAAATAAAAAGCATTGAATGAGACGGTGTGTCCAAACTTTTGACTGACAGTGTACTTTTCTCCCCTGAGAGTAGAAGTCTATGTCTAATAATAGTGAGGGTTGTCACCGCTCTATCTGGTATAGTATAGCTGCATATTTTACTGAATATTTAAATATTTTATTGTGATGTAGTATTAAAGTCAGCATGCCAGAACGTTATTAAACAAGAGAAGCTCTCAATAAATCAATCTTCCGGAGCATGAGTGGAATTTTTGCTGACTAAAAGCAGTGTGGTAATCTAAAAGCAGCTCTGCTTTAGTTCCTGGATTGTGAGTCACTGTCTTGAGTGATACTTCCTTTTTTAACCTGTTTGCTTTAATACAGCAACTGTGATTTATGACTCGCAGCATAATTCCTGAAAAAAGTTATCCGACGACTTATTTCTGATTCTAATAATTATGGATATATTAAAGCATGTTTTTACTTTAAATTCATACCTTTATATACTGTTGTGCGCTGTGTCTTTACTAGACCATGCGGTATGTCGAGGGTAATTGCTGTTATTGTTCAAGCTGTCCTGCGCAATTTGAAACACCATGCTAGTGAGAAAGCAAAGCACATTGGTACAATCATCCAGTGTGTGTCAAAGCCATATTTGTATGCTGTATGGCTTTCTTCAAGTGGAATGTTTTAAATTCCTTGTGAATATGAAATACTAGTGATTTTCTTTTTTTTTTAGCCAGCCTGTCAATGTCCTTGCTCAAATTAGAGTATATCATTTGTTGCAGTAGCAGTGTTCTGTAATGACAGAGTCTTGGTCTATTTTCTTGTAGGAGTCAGATGATCTCAGCAGAGGACTGTGAGTTCATCAAGAAGTTTGAGGTGGCCAACTCTGAGGAGAAACAGGTCATTCTGACCAATGAAGGACATCAGGTATGGAGTCTTTTACACTGTCTCTGCATTTTTATTTGTTTAGTGCCATTCAAAGCATGGTATAGCAGTGGAAGCCATTAGCTTTGACATGTTGTGGCACCCTTTCAGATAAATAATGGCACTGCAACAAAAAAAACACAGGTATCTCCTTTAATTACCTTTTAGTGAATTCACAGAGCTGGTACCTGAATGGACAAATGCACTTAAGTAGAACACGTGGTGGGGTTTAGCATTGATGCTATGCTAATTTGTAATATACCATGCAACTATAAAAAAATGAAAGTGTGTCGCTTTTGCGATTAGATTTATAGTTGCCTTAGTTCTACCTTTAAAGACATAAGCTCTATTCACATGCGGCTAGTATTACCTGGGAAACTCATGTGATTTAGGAATTACCCCTCCATGGAAGTGTTTCGTGCGATGCATTTACACTCGATATGTGAAGTCTGTATTTTAGCTCAGTTTACTGACATTATCCACAAATGTGATGTTGGTACACTGCAACATAATAACTGCTGAGCCTTTTGAAAGTCTGCAAAATGTTCCCTACTGCAAAATACTGTCCAACCTCTTGTTTACAATTGCCAGTGCAGCTTCCATAATTCTCCACTGAAAAACAGGCAGAAGAAAGATGGAGAGAATACAAGATAAAACCCCATCCCCGATCAATGAGAAGCTGATCCTTATGTGAATACTAATATTGCAGGAACTCTGTGCTTTCTGACTGTGGCAGCTCATTTGCAGTGCAATTTTTACTTTACAAACTGTGCAGATTTGCATAGGGTTAAGATATTGGAAAACCTCTGCAATTGTTACAAATTACTGGAGGTGCCCATTTAATAATAGTCCTATATGAAGAAGACTTCAGACAACTTGTAGTATCATTTGAAACAGCTTTAATCTGAACTTCCTGGTTTGTATTTCATATCCTACATGTACCCAATACTAACATGCCCTCCTTAATGTAGTGTCTCCTGTTGTTTTACCTGTAGTGCTTTAGTCACTTTAAACTACCCTTAAACTGTGACATCACGACTCATTGTGAAATGCATTCCTGTAAACCTAACTACAGACACATCGTAATGCATTTTGCTGACCTGAGATTGTGTCTGTACAGTTTTCAGAGGTGCCAGGTAGAAGGAAAAGAAAGGTTGCTTGTTCAATTTGTCAAGAAAGTCATGGGCGCTGTGTTTTTGATTATTGCTCAGTGTGCGAAGACCTTTCTCAACCTGATGGCCCACATCTCCAAGGAGCAGACAGTCCAGTACATCCTGACTCTGATTGATGACACTCTGCAGGTACAGAACCACGACTGAGACAAATGACACACACAGACACACACATACACAAACATTCATATATATATATATATATATATATATATATATATAGAGAGAGAGAGAGAGAGAGAGAGAGAGAGAGAGAGAGAGAGAGAGAGAGAGAGAGAGAGAGAGAGAGAGAGAGAGAGAGAGAGAGAGAGAGAGAGAGAGAGAGAGAGAGAGAGAGAGAGAGAGAGAGAGAGAGAGAGAGAGAGAGAGAGAGAGAGAGAGAGAGAGAGAGAGAGAGAGAGAGAGAGAGAGAGAGAGAGAGAGAGAGAGAGAGAGAGATTTTAGCAGGCAGTAGGAACATTTTTAGAAAGCTTGAATGGTCTAGCGATCACATTGTTTAACCTCACAAAGAAAGAGTTTTTGTTTAGGTTTTACGCACTTTCAAAACCTTGGCCACTGTCAATGTAGCAAGTAGCAGTGTCAATGTTCATCCTTGAGCTTCGATTTTAAACACAACTTAAGATGGGTTTAGTAATTATGACAAGCAAAAATTGGAATTTTACATGTAAACACTAGAAGTGTTACATTTACAGATGGTGCTGATTTCCGATCTAAATTGATCCAAGATTTATCTGTTGCTTTTGAAATGAATGCACTGACAACTAGAAATACTGTCCACAAACTTAATTCTTTCACCTTCACACAGTATTTCCAGAAAACATAAAGTACACTTCAAAAAACATTACTGAATATGCAGCTAAAAATCAAATGTAATTCCCATCTGTTATCTCACCTGAACAACTCTTCTTCCAAAACACATCTGATGTGTAATATCTAATATGCTGTCAGCTGTACTTTATCTGTTAAGTAAATTTAATGATAACTCTGCACTATTATACATGTTTCAGTTTAAAGCCCCCTTCAGTTTTGGAAAGCTCTATTGATGTTTATCTGGGGTTTGGAGAAACTCCAAGTCCACACCACATAAGGGTTTACTGAGTAACAATCTGAACATGAACCAGTGACACAGAAGAAAACCAATAGCAACATTTGTGGTCGTTAGCCAGTTAAATATCTATGTACGGACTGCACCCTTAATCCCGGTGGTGTCAGACTTGTTGCTGACTTATTTGGAAATTACTGCAGTATTAACATTTAACATTGTTTCTCAAAGTATTAATTGTTTGTTTTAAGTTGAGGATTATGTTCCATACAGTTTTGCATCAAAGTTTACAATCCAAGAGCTCATCCAAGGTTCTGATTTGCTGTTACTCAGGAGAACCATCAGAGGGTGAACATCTTCTTTGACTATGCCAAAAAGACAAAAAACACCGCCTGGTCCTACTTCCTTCCAATGCTGAATCGTCAGGACCTCTTTACTGTCCACATGGTGAGTTGGGAGATTTTTGCATTTCAGTGTTTGGAAAAATGCAAAAATGCAAGACCTATCAAAATCCAAACTCTCCCTGCGACATTAGCCTGGTTGTTGCAGGCTCATGAGCGACACTGACATTTTCTAGATCGTACATGTGCACAGTGGGCTGTGACCAAAGAAATCAGGTTGGCGGAGACTTGTTTTGAGTCTGTTCTGAAGATATTCTTTTATCAGATGATCTTCTCTAATACACTTTGAGTTCTAATGAATTTTACATTTATTTGAACTGTCATTCTTTAAAATACAAACTGTATTGGTTTTATAGGCTAGATTGCCTGGTGCTGCTGATTTTGTCCCATATCTGTTTTAGTTTGTTGCCCTTGTGAAACACTGTGTAATGTGGAGTTTGAAAAGTGCTCTATAAATAAAGGTGATTATTGTTTTTAGTATTATTTTAAGTGTGAAAACATCTGTAGTCCAACCCTAAAATGTAAGCACAACGTGGCATTTTTAGGAATGAGCACATGATTTAGTGGGATCATAACATAGTAAGATGTGTATCCCATTTACAGCCATGATTTTTTTTTACAGATGTCTCTATTTCTAATCATAGCAAGACATCAATAATCTCTCACGAAGCAAACTTTGCCTTTTTTCTTTAAAAACAGGCAATAATGTAATGACTTCTCCTTGTCACCCATTTCAAGCAAAAAATGGCCACCTAATGACAAGCTGAGTACTCTGATAGGGCACATGCAGCTTTATTAAGTATGGCAGCCAGATGGCATCCAGCAGGTGGGCATAATGTGACCCCAAGTCTGTGACACAGCACTTAACTCAATCCAACTATCGTGCTGAGTTGTGCTTTTAAATTACAGCCTCAACGTTTCTACACATCCTCTCTTGGCAAGGAGGAAATTGTGGAACTAAATTTATTCCTGTCTCATCTCACAGCACGGAAACACTTACCAAGCTGAAATTGTTTATGTGATATTAGATGTGGCGTCTGTCATTTTTGCACTTAGATGCATCATAGTCTGTATTGTGAGAGCTTTCTGGAAAAGATAGAAGAAGCCAAATGACTTATTTTTTTCTGTGACCAGCCTTTACCCTGCTTCTCTTATCTATATTTGTCCCTTTTCTGAAGTTCTAATTAACAATGCTGTAATGCATCATTGAAGATCTGATCAGGTAGAATGCTGCAAATGAGATGAAGCTTTAGCTCTTTTCTAACTATTTCTTATCTTTGTACTCCCTCTCAAACAAAGCTTCAGATCAAGGACACTGCAGTTAGCAAGCAGTGATTCATTCTCAGTATCGCTGCTCACAATACACGTGTGCTATAAATGTATTTTGCATTGCTGAAATCTAATTGTACATGATTTTCTACTTGTGTAGTAAAGCAAGTCATAAATGTACAGCAACACGTTACTCCTGGGTTTCTCAGTGCATTTTATTGAGACCTTGCTGTAGTTTTCTTATTGTTGGCAGTGAGGTTAATGTACAGTCTTCTCCCTCGTATTTTAGGCGGCAAGGATCATTGCTAAGCTGGCTGCCTGGGGCCGTGATCTGATGGAAGGAAGCGATCTCAACTACTACTTTAACTGGATCAAAAGCCAACTCAGTTCACAGGTACATGAATTGGAAGTTTGTCATAAATTTAAAAAAAAAAATGTCTAGTGATGTTTAAAAAGACTTTTAAAATACTCTCAATTAGGGGGTTCAGTTTGGTGCTTTTAGTGCTTGTAAGTAGGGCTGGACTCAAATATCCGAATATTCGGTCATTATGGTCATATCCGACATTATCCAACAGCAGTATTAGTCATTAATCGGGGCCGAATATCCGGAGCCCAGAAATTGCTATTCGGGCCAGCCCTACTTAGAAGGCTACATAAGTGCAATTACTGGCAGTAATATATGGTGTAGTGATAAATATCGCTAATGTTGGCTGAAGAAAGCTGATAAGGTTCACTAAGATCACAACATTTATTCCTCCTAAGGTGAATTTTTGCATAATCATAATTAAGTCTGGAGAGTATCTTCAGTGACAAGAAATGACATTTTTTTGCAGTTGGGTAAAGTCAGACTAATTGAGAATCATCCTTGGTTGGATAAATATATACAAATTAAATTTTGTGATTTTACATACATGCATAAAATTGTATATTAAGTTCTGATAGAAAATTGTTCACTCTGTGCTTTCTTTTTTCTAAATGCCATGGGCTATTAATTTCACAGATATTTGCACCTCTTGAGACACCGGATTCTTCATTCCTATACTGTGTTTAATTTATTCTCTTTTTAAAAGAGTGTAATCATCGAAACAGCAAAAATAATTTCTACTTTCTGTTCATTTTTTTCTGTTGGTTCGGCCCTTAGTGAAAACTTTGTCTGAATTCATATAATGGGTTTATTCATAATGGGTTTGAGCAGACTTGTCAGACCTTGACAGCTCTGAAGGGACCGTCTTTACCTTGGCAGATGCATGCATTTAAAACTGGGATGATAAAACAGCTCTGAGATCGGATTGCTTTTGTATTCTTAACATATCCGGAGGTTATCTTAAATCAGATAAAACCAACTCTTCCAAAAGGATGTTTTAACCTCTTTATTATAAACATTCTTCATCTTTGGGAAACATGTTCTTCCTTCGTGAAATGCCGTTTGACGTTCACTTCCCTCCTCAACAGCTGGGCAACAAATCAGTGAGCCTCTGCTCTACCTGAACTGCATTTATGATCAAGCTCACATATTGTGCTGTCCACCCTCACTTGTACTCAGCTTGAAGCGACAGATTGTGAACTATTTTGTTGCTGTTTCTTTTGTGTATCTCTCATTAGAATCTACATGGTACAGGTCCAGAAACAGGAGCAGGAACTATTTCTCCCAGTGAAGTGAGTATGAGTGAAGTGCATCTATAGTCGCCCTGGCACTTCCAGAAAAAGAAAGAACAAAAGGCAGGGTTTGTGCAAGCTGGCGTCTGTCAGCTGTCACTGGACTTTCACATCTTTTCTTTCCTACCCTTTTCTCTCCCATCCTGTTCTTGCACTCCAGTTTTTCATTAACAATTACAGAGTGTTGGAGACATGAGTCTGTTTACATGAACAGTTTTAGAAAGTTTTCATTTAGACAGCATGGTGTTTGCTGCCACTGGTTGATTTTAAATATACAAGTGAAAATTGCATGACGTGATCCAATTCTCCCTAGTGCTAAAAGCGCATGACAAACAGCTTTTCCTGAACATTAGAATAGTAAAGGAAAATTGAAACAGCATTTGCACAGCAGCAGCATCCTACCATTTTATATCCTTTACTTTGTCAAGCACAGTGTGACATTTCTGAGAAGTGTGCTTTATAATATATACACATGAAAGCTATCTAATAACTTATTATCATCTTTTTCCTCTGCATTTTCAACTAGGTAACCTCTGCTTCTCCGCTCCTCTGTCTTCACTGCTGCCTGTTTCTCTTGCTGGACCTCTATGCTTTTATTCTGTCTTTTTAAAATAACAGATTAATGTGATCTATTTTCTCCTCTCAGCTTCTTCCACTCTAAACTCAATTTCCATTATTCTGCTCAGGCGTAATGGGACACTTTTCCCTCCTGTCGCTCTGTATTGTCTTATTAGTCTGTGGTTTAGCATGTGTTGATGGATACATTTGATGCATGTGCAATGCATATAAAAGGTGACGGTAATGCAAGGTTTGGACTTGTCTACTTCCATGTGCTATCTGCTTGTCAACTAATTCATGTTTCAGAACTGCACTAAATGTACTTTCTAACATTTTGTTTGTTCTCCTGATTACACAGCATGCTCCTGTTTGAGTAAATGTTTGCCTGTGTCCTTTTGCAGAGCTCTCAGTATGTCCAGTGTGTGGCTGGGTGCCTTCAGTTGATGCTGAGGGTCAATGAATACAGGTTTGCCTGGGTGGAGGCTGATGGAGTCAACTGGTGAGTGATTATTTATATATTCCCACAATCACAGTCAGGAACAGCATTAAAAAGAACTCCCTGACATTGTATAGCTCCCCCTCATACCGCCAAAACAACTCTGACCCATCAGGACATGGACACAGGACCTCTGCAAGTGTCCTGTGGTGTCTGGCACCAAGATGTTGGCAGCGAGTTCTTTATATCCTGGGGGATGTTGGATGGGGTCTCTGTGGATTGTGCTTGTTTCAGTGCATCCAACAGATGCATGATTGGATTGGGGTTTCGAGACCAGGTCAAATTCTAGGGCTCTTTGTTGTGTTGCTTGAGCCACACCTGAGTAGTTTTTGCTTGTGGCGGATTACATTGTCTTGCTGAGGCGACTACAGTGTACGTATCCGTAGCATGTAAGTAGCATCCATATGATTGCCAGGGCGCAAGGTTTCCACATGATCAATGTTATTCACTTCACTGCACTCCGGTTCTTTCGGTTCTTTCTTTCATTGTACCTTGGTTATGTCGCCCTCTTCTAAAATAGCAAGGCTGGATTTGTGTTACAAGCATAGTTGCAATTGTAATTGGTATTTTGAATGAGGTTTTTTGTCCCCTGGAGCAAAACCCCAAGCATTTTCCAGTTTCTCATCAGCTCTCTGTACAGTATATGCAAGACTTCTCTATCATGTCCAATCAGTTTGTTACCAGCTGCAGCTACTAAATGTAATTTATATAGAGAGCACACCATCAGAGGTAACTTGGGATACAAACAGCCATTAATTATAAAGAAGTGCAAAAAATACAGCGGTGACTTAAAACAGAAATACAAGTCAAAGTCCGGACTTGAATCCAATTGAGATGCTAAAGGCAAGACCTTAAAACAGCCGTTCATGCTTGAAAACCATCTAATGTGACCGAATTAAAACTGTTCTGCAGAGAAGACTGGGTCAAAATTCCTCCATGAAGATGTAAAAGACTGATCACAAGCTGTAACAAACATTTAACTGCAGTTATTGCTGCCAAGGGACCAACCGGTTTTTAGGTTTAGGGGGGTATTTACTTTTTCACAGGGGTGATATAGGTTTTTCATTACTCTACAATAAACCATCATTTAAAAACTCCATTTTGTGTTGTGTGGGTTATCTCTGTATAATATTCAGTCAAGATAAATTTTAGTTAGATGATCTGAAACATTTAAGTGTGAGAAAAGTGCGAAAATAAAAGATTTCTGTAGGGGGACAAATACTTTTTGCATGGCACTGTAGCTGTTTGTGCCACCGCTATGGAAGAGAAATCTCTGCCCCAAAGGAAGCAATTTAACTCATTTTTAAACAATTTTGCCAGTGTAGTAAGAAATTCAAGCTCTCTGTGTGGCCCTGACTGGAAACATACACCTTACATGTCAGTTTGTGACAAATTAGTCTGTAAACAACATAAAAGCTCAAGATAGTATTCCTGTACATGTGAAATGTACAATAGTAACAACAAATGTACTTACAATTTAACTGACTGATTCATTCAATACGGTCACTCACATGAATACATGGATATAGTATATTCTGGAGCCATATTTCTGAAAGGAGAAAGTAGTTCAAGCTACTCATACCCTTTTCTTTATATAACGTTGTACAACTGACCTGCCTAATTCGCATATGATAATTATTGCACGCCTGTGAGATACACATCTCTGCTCTTACCTGCTGATTCTGTAATTGTATGACTCCCTGTCTAGTTGTAGTCATTAGTACCATACTCTACATTTTAGCAACTTTTCCGTTATCCAAAGGTTGAGCATTTTATTGTAAGCCATCATCAGAGATAATGGAGCAGCAGCATGTGGGTAGACAACTGTGAAAGCCCCTCTATTTGTGAACAGGTAGCAGTTATAATTGTGGGTTCTCTTCCCACTTTGTGCTTTCTTTTTGTTGTTGTTGTTTTTTTATTTTAGATTTTTTTTAACTTATGTATTTTTCTTCTCTTTAAGCATCACTGCGGTGCTGAGCAACAAGTGTGGCTTCCAGCTCCAATACCAGATGATCTTCTGCGTGTGGCTCCTGGCTTTCAGTCCTCAGCTCTGTGAACAGTTGAGACGCAACAATGTGGTGCCAGCCTTGTCCGACATCCTCCAGGAGTCTGTCAAGGAGAAGGTCACTCGAATTATTCTGGCTGCCTTCAGGGTCAGTGGACAATTTCTTGCTTGTTGTTTTCTACATTTCATTGAAAAATATCTGAACGTACTGACTGAAGTGTAGGTTTTTCAAATATGTAAAGTGGCTAAAATCATCATTTTAAAAGTAAGAATGTGTTACATTGCAGTGTAATATTTTAAAAAGTGCAGCTTCCCTTGACTTTACTGTTTTGGTGCACTCTCATTGCTTTCATAACTGTTTACAGTGAAAAACCAACTGTACTACGTCCTTAGCACCAAACTGCAGACAGATAAAATTAACAACCAGCTAATGAACATAGTGAAGCATTTAGCAACTAAAGAAATGGATATTTATGTCAGGAGTTGCTGGAGACCAAAACAAAGCCAGAGGAGAGTGGACATAGAGTTGCATTCACTGGTGGGGTGTACAATAAAAAGATAATAATGGGCTAGGAGGTATATTGAGCTAAATTTTCAGCAGAATTTTAAGCCAGAATTTTCTGTGCTGCAAAGATGATTTTCTTAGAACCTGCTAGGTCACCAGGGTAACTGATGCTGCAGAGCTAACCGGCTCTGGAGGAGGCTCTGTTAGAGTTACACATTTAAATCCACTGCAAGAAGCATCACCCTGTCACCTTTCTTTTCCTTGTGGTAATCTCTCTGAGCAATACAGATTCTCAACAGAGTGAATACACTATATACACGTTATTCGGAACACCTGTTCAATTGTTTGTTAACACAAATAGCTAATCAGCCAATTGCATGGCCGCAACTCAATGCATTTAGGCATGTAGATGTGGTCAAGACAACTTCCTGAAGTTCAAACGGAGCATCAGAATGGGGAAGAAAGGAGATTTAAGTGACTTAGAATGTAGCATGGTTGTTGGTGCCAGACAGGCTGGTCTGAGTATTTCAGAAACTGCTGATCTACTTGGATTTTCATACACAGCCATCTCTAGGGTTTACAGAGAATAGTCCGAAAAAGAGAAAATATCCAGTGAGCAGCAGTTGTGTGGACAAAATGCCTTGTTGATGTGAGAGGTCAGAGGAGAATGAGCAGACTGGTTGGAGATGATAGAAAAACAGCAACTCAAATAACCGCTTGTTACAACCAAGGAATGCAGAATACCATCTCTGAACACACAACACGTCCAATCTTGAAGAAAATAGGCGACAGCAGTAGAAGACCACACTGGGTACCACTCCTGTCAGCTAAGAACAGGGAACTGAGCCTACAATTCACACAGGCTCACTAAAAATAGAAGTCTGGAAAAATGTTGCCTGGTCTGATGAGTCTCTATTTCAGCTGCAACATTCAGATGGGCACAATTTGGTGTAAACAGCATGAAAGCATGGATCCATCCTGCCTTGTAACAACAGTTCAGGCTGCTAGTGGTGGAATAATGGTGTGGTGGATGTTTTCTTGGCGCACTTTTGCCCCCGTAGTACCAGTTGAACATGGTTTAACCCCCACAGCCTACCTGGGTATTGTTGCTAACCATGTCCATCCCTTTATGACCAGAGTGTCCCCATCTTCTGATGGCTAATTCCAGCAGGGTAATGCACCATGTCACAAAGCTCAAATCATCTCAAACTGGTTTCTTTAACATGACAAATGAAAATGCTTTCCTTGAGTATAATGCCTCAGTATATGAAGTTTAAAATTTCAGAGCTGTAATGCGCAGCTGTCATGTTAGAAATAAGCAGCTGCATTAAGAGTTCACTAAGTGGTTAAAATATATGCATTTACATTAATAACTATTTTCTAATAGCATTTCTCTCTTGCATCATTTGTTAGTTATTGCATTTTACAAAAAAAAATGCCTAAAAAGTCTCAGTCATATTTCCATTCCATGACTTTCATGTTGACATAGGAGAGTCACAGTGCATTTAACACTGTACTGTATCACAACAACAGCAAACCTAAATGACAACTCTTCAACATCAGATGAGGCAGCCTATAAAACAACCAAATCCATAAATGATACATAAATGCAGTTTATAATTATGCTGTTCTTTCAGTGCCCTGCTGTGGTTGCTCAAAACATCTGCTGAATATTTAATGTCGTCCTTAGAGCTGCATTCTGGACTTGCTCTGTTGTTTTATGATTATGTTGGGTAATGAAATCTCCGTAGTATGCCTTGACAAAATTGAAATAATGGCAAAGCCCCCATTTATCTTTCATGCTAAGATGCTTTTTAACCACAGGAAGTTAGTGAGTCTGATGGGGCACCAATGCAAGTCTAGAACAATTATGAAATGCACTAAAAAAAATCTATGTGTTTACTTCCAACTCTTCAGAAGTCTTAGCCTTCAGAAGAGTATACAAATCATTACTTGGTCCCAAATATTTATACAAATGAACATTTCTCTGTGAACTAATTTTTTTTTTTACCAGTAAGAATCCTCTGCCATAAAATGCTAAATTTTTTCAGTGAACAATCTGCAATATGTTGCCACCCACAACACATTATATTGACTACTAGACAACATATTAATGTCAAGTCAACGAATCATGGCCTTGAGGACGTACAGATTTTTCAATGAAATGTTTCAGTGCTAGGCTGCCTTTGTCTAACCCAGCAACACCAGACAGCATCAGCCGACCTTGCTCAGAGGACAATGGTGTGATAAAAGCCATCAAAACATGAGCTAGCTGGTTTTCAAACCCAATTTTAGGGGAAGTATTGAGATTGTCTTGTGCCCCTCTTAGCCAGTTTTCAACAGTATTTTATTGCTGTCATTATGAACTGAGTCAGTATACAATGTCCATGATGGACTACTGTACCTTTCATTGTGTTTTTCTGAAAAAAATTTGTTTAGGACCAAATTTTTGGAAACATGCTGTCCTGTGTTAGGTTGGCTTTAATGAACAGCATGTGGTCATGTTCCTGGTTTTAATTTCCCTCAAATTCCCCCCATCTCTCATGCCAGCAGAGCTGTCACATCAATCGTTTGTGACTGCAGCCACAAAAGAATAGGCTCTGTTTATTAATTGGTCTGAGACGTCTGTAGTTCAGTTTGACTGCTATATTACAGCTAATTAAATGCAATAGCATGCAGCCAAGGAAACCTCTTGACGTTACGTGGGTTTTCCTGAGAGGCATTCAACTTACCTTACAGTGCTTGTGTTTGACATGGAGTAAGGAGAGTTAGAAAGCATTGTTTTTCACTAACAATGCTTTCGTTGAGACCCAAGGACTCCCATTGTTCTGTCACTGCAGATTTTGGGGACGTTGGGATTATTACATGTTGTAGAAATTCTCTTTTTACAAAATACTTAATATGGCAAAAAATCTGGCACCTAATTCTGCATGTTGCCGTTTTCCCAAATGTCCTAATTATGCAAATGATTCTGCTCACCACATGGGACTCGCAAAGTGACTTAAATTATCTAGACCATCTGGAAGTCCTTGAACATGTTCGCAAAGGCAGCACTGCTGTATTTGTGATGTGTTCGTCCTCACCTAACTCTGATACTGAAAGTTACATTTTTTCGTTATCAAATTTGCCAGTGTCCAGAAAGCATGCACAAACAAGCTCTATGACATTTTCCCTACCTATTTGCTCTCTTTGACATACTGTGAACACATTGCAGGTTGTCATCTTGGTAATAGTATTTGTCAGGCATTAGTAGTAGGTAAGCTCTCTAAGTTGGCTGTAAGGGTCCATTTGGGATATGGAATGTTTTCCTCAGTCTCAGCTGAACTGTTGAAACCACTTTTCTCTTGAGTCATAACAAATTTTGGCAACAGAACTTTATGTCCATTGTAACCTGACACTGTTCTTCTGGAACATTGTTCAGAGGTTTTGCTTCAAAAATAGATTCTGCAATACTTGAAAATTGCATTCTTGTTGCTGAGCAGCTCTTTCATCTCCTTCACACTCACAAATGGAATTGAATCCTGATTGAAGAAGTGTATACTGAAATGTGGTGTCTACCAAGGAAGCATTTTTTTAATTTCAACAACAACTTTAATCTCAGAAGTGGACAATACGCATTGATTTAAAAAAAAAAAAAAAATACAGACAAAAAAAATGTTGCGTGATACTAGATTTTTATCTTGTGTATTATGTTTGAAAGTACCTATGAACGGTCCTAAATAAAATAACCAGACAACAGTTTCTAGCAATACCTGACCTCATCACGTAAAATCATACACAAATTAAATAATGGCATAGAGCAGTGCTTATTGATTTGTGTTGCCTCAGTGGCCTAAAACATCAATGTCACCTCAACACAGTACAAGTAGCATAGTAGTGTTTATTATTTTGACCATTACTTTTTTCATTTATTAACCATTTAATCTACAAAATAGCAATGTTAAGTCAAAAACCCAACCCTAACAATATTTAATATATCCATAATATATACATTAATCCTCACTTTTGACAAGATTTGACATCAGCCATTTGTGCCCCAATCAGTTCTATCAATATCAAAATTGCTGATCAGTTTTCTGTTGCTTGAACGATATATCAGCACTGTACTTCAGTTACTCATCTATGAATTGATTCATTTGGTGTTCTTTTAAATTACAAACATTTAATTTCTCCATAAAATTACACAGGTATTAGTGAATGAATACACGGCATATTTTCCTAACACTGTTGTTCTTGTATACAGAATCTTCTTGAAAAGTCTGCAGAGAGGGAGACTCGCCAGGAGTACGCTTTGGCCATGATTCAGTGCAAGGTGCTGAAGCAGCTCGAGAACCTTGAGCAACAGAAATACGACGATGAGGACATCACTGAGGATATTAAGTTCCTACTTGAGAGGCTGGGAGAGAGTGTGCAGGATCTCAGGTACTCAGTGCACTATTTCATGTATAACAAGCATTCACTAGTTTACTAAACCATTCATTTTTGGTCATTCTGGGATGCTACACAGTACAGATAAGTGTGATGTAGGATGCGAGGATGGAATCATCTGTACTTCAAAATGAATGCCTCATATATTTAAGGATATTATTGTGCTTTACAGTAATGTGGTACATCTGTATGAACAGGCTGTGAATGTTGGTTCGATTTTGTGCATGGGTGGTCTCTGTTTGTTCTCTGTACTATAAATGTGTTCCACTGCGCCTCTCAAATCGCTGCTTTTCACATAAGATGTGTTAAGAGAAAGAGGCTTTTTTGCTGTGGAGAAAAATTACAGTTGTGACATTTTTTCTTTAATAACTTAATTGTGTTTTATCTGTATTTTAATGATTTACAGCTCATTTGATGAGTACAGCTCTGAACTGAAGTCAGGCCGCCTGGAATGGAGTCCTGTGCACAAGTCAGAAAAGTTCTGGCGTGAGAATGCTGTCCGCCTGAATGAGAAGAACTATGAGCTCCTCAAGTAAGAAAAAACATTTACTGTAGTGAAAGTGAATTTTCTGTGCGGCCCTTGAAAGCTTATTTTTGCCTTGACACTTCAGTAGGAGCAAAAGATCAATGCTGCTGAAAGTGCAGCTTGTCCATGTACAGAAGGACCCAAATATGTTTAATTGCAGACTATGATGTTGCCATTAGAGAAAATAAATTAAAAATCACTCATTCCGAAAGTTGAAAAATTAGGCTTTGGGAAGTTTGATAGTCTCCATTAATTGTCAATTGTACATTTTCATGGTGTTTCTTTCTAATGGAATGGCTGGTCAAACAGTTTTGGTTTTCTTTTTTGCAGATAGAAATATCTCAGCAAGACTATGTGAAAATGTTGATACCTTTCCAAAGGTCAAAATGGGTTAGTTGGATGTGGGTCAGTTGGATATTCTAACCTATAATAAATAACAAGAAATAGTTAAAGCATTGATAGATGTAATCATGCCATTATTGCTAATGCTTTACAGAGACTTTTGTTAAATAGCTGCAGAAGCTCTTGCATGTGTTTTTTTAACCTCATGGAAAAACCCACTAAGTACGGTTTACCGATCAAAACAGATCATTGGCGATTGTGTGGGTTTTAAATTACCTTAATGGTCTAATACTGTGTATATATCCAGGTTTTTTCAAGTATTTCACGAACACACTATGTAACTTATGAGTGTTTTTTTTTTAAATTAAATCTCCTGATACTTCTGCACCTTTATGCATATCTGAAATATGCTCCATTAAAGATTTCAATCGTCTTTTTTAAAGAGACCAGGATTTGTTTGTTCTGTCCAAAGCTTTGCAAAGTGAGCACACCACTATCTTTTTTGAGCTCGTTCAACAGCGGACAAACCACAAAAGACATGTGATGTTCTCATCCCTTTAGCTATGTTTTCAACAGCTAAACTTTGCTATTTCTGTGCTGCAGACTAGAGAGAATGTTTTTTTTCTGTTCTGCTTTCAGTCCTCTTGTAGCTTTTACCTGAATCTCTGTGAGTTTAGTTTCACTCCTGTGTTCTCATTTGTACGCTGAGATATCATCTTTTTCCCTGTTTGTTGACAACTTTCAGCTGTATCATGGTGAAACTGAGCCTTTCATGCTCTCACTATTTCACATGAAACACTGCTTTTATTGTGAATCCGAGCAAATGCAGTGTTTAATCGACAATTTAGTTGAGATTCATCAGTTGTAAAAAACATTTAAAATAAAAATGGATCTGATCAACCAGTTATGGATTAGACATCTGTATTATTTTTGTATGTTGAAGAGAAGAATAATGCAAAAGGGCTCCAGGCAATAGACTGTTTGAAATGTACAAATTTGCAGCTGTTTACCACTATGAGACACTCACCAGCATCATGTTTGATGAATTTTGTGTAGGTACTCCAGTCTAAGGACTTGGAGATTAAACAGCAATTTGTTTCTGTGTTCTTTGTTATTCCAGTCACACACAGGGCTGTGCCTACTGACATTCAGTATAAATCTTGAGCTGCCCATGTCATTGTCTCATCACTGTCCTCTCTCTGTAATCAGCTCCAGCATCATCTCAACCCTCTTTTTTTTATTAGTCTCTTTTCCCTAAATCTCACCTGCGGTTTGTCTCACTTTGAAGCTCAAGGTGCCACTTTTTAGACAATACCTTATGTCTTGTGTCCTTGAGAATTCAGATGTTATAGTTCGGGGTCACGTCAGTTTGAAACAAACATAAATCTTAGCTTACTTAGAGTATGGGCATTTGCACTTCCAAAACTATTTCAGCAAAAGTAATCTCAGCTAATGTATTTATTTTTCAAAGCTCAAAGTATTTGCCTAAAAGCATATGAAAAATATGTGATCCAGGTCAGCGAGAATAAGTCGTGATGAAATCTTCTGCAGACAGACCTCACTGTTTGAATAAATCTCCTTTTGTTTGCCTTTCCTCCACAGGATTTTGACAAGGCTGTTGGAAGTGTCTGATGATCCTCAGGTTATAGCTGTGGCAGCTCACGACATTGGAGAGTATGTACGACATTACCCACGTGGTAAACGGTAAGGCATCCTTCTTTCAAAACCAATTCACATCAAACCAAAGTGGTTTTAAAATGTCATTTTATAATGAAAGCAATCTTTAGATGAGCATTTCACACCATTTTCGAAATAATCTCTGTCCATACTACAATGCATGATAATGCGTGTTACATTATCATTTGCCTAGTAGGCATCCAGGTGTAAAAATGAACCAGGAGTTAAGTGCTTAGTTTAAAAAAAAAATATTGCAGAAGAAGAATAGTAATAGTGAAACGCAAGACCAGATATATACTTAATTTCTAAGAGCTGCCAGCAGAGGCAAGAAGGTCAGCATCAACTGTGTGGTCCTGGTCCCAGCCACCAGGTTAACAACATTACAATATAATATAATGAAGCTGGGTATCAAAAACTGCAGCACTGTAGCAAGAATTCACATATACCAGTGTTACAAAGGTGCACAGCCAGCATCTTAACTGTTTTTATTGTAACTTAGCACAACTCTAAAAGAACTTTGAGATAAGTTTAAAAGGTGATAGCTACATGTTCTAACTGTTGAATTCATTATCCAAATAGTCTGTTGTTTTTTTCAGTATTTGTTAGCTCATTCGACTCAGAAACATCTATAGCTGCAACCCTGGTCAGAAGAAATTTTGATAAACAGCATTGCACATTGCTAATACAAATACCCACCTCCATCTATGCATCTAAACTGGGACCACTTTCCTGGAATAAATATTACTGATTAATAGTAAGATGGCAGCTTGTATGTAACCATTGCTGTCCGTGAGTCTAAACAGAGAAATAAACCTGCTGTGAAGCTGATAGCCTCATATCCAAGCTCTGATTATTCATTAAAGATATAGTTAAGTTTACTCCATATAAACAGTGCAATATTGGTGGTATTTGAATGCTGGCTGTGTAGGTTCTACTTCAATAAGCACAACACTGAAGACAAAAATACACTTGAAGCACTTAAAACACTTATATATCCACATATACATGTGCATCTGAGAGCATGTATGGATTGATAGTACTGATTAAATGGAATGTTTTTTGCTCTGTGACACAGGTGTTTGACAAAAATGGTTCCATCAGAATTATTTGAAAGATGAATTTAATATCTAGAATCCCTCTCCTATTCAGTAAATCCAAACAGCATATTATTCATATATGGGCAGATGGTGTAAATTGAGTTTGTATACAGTCATCAGTAAATTGTGACAATTTACACCACTGGCTGTGTAAACATATATTTAGTAGTGTTCCAGTTCAGGTCATCTTTTCTTTTGTTTCACCTTTAGTTCTCTGAGCTTTTATCACTCTTATCTGTACCTCTTCATCAATATATTGTTTAGATTTCCCTCAAGATTGCTTTTTTATAAACTATGTGATTGGAAGATCAATAATGGCAGTTATTGCCATTTGTCATTATAATGACAATTTTGTCTCCCATATGAGTCTTATTACTTTATTGACGTTCCCCATTTCTAGAGGATCAGCTTTCCGAACTACAATATGTAACAATATCTACTTTTCTCTCCTCTGGTCAGACCATTTACGTTATTATTACAACTATTACGTATGTCTGTTTTCCTGTTTTTTCCCTGCATTATGTTCTTTCACAAGACCAGGGACCTTTCATAACGTACGTAGAAAGTTACAGAAGGGCTGGATTAGATTACCTGAAGGATCAGTTAATGGCCTAAAATGTGAAAATACCACCTGTTTTTGTTTGAAAAGGCTGTCTCCCTTTATGTCCTATAATCCTCCCATTTCAGGGTGATTGAACAGCTGGGTGGCAAACAGCTGGTGATGAATCATATGCACCATGAAGACCAGCTAGTCCGTTACAACGCCCTGCTGGCTGTGCAGAAGCTGATGGTCCACAACTGGTATGAACACATTTACAGCTTTGTTGGTGTTTTATTTTCCGCTGAACCAGGCAGTCTGACGTGGTCATAATGATCAGCTGCATTTGCATAGAAATGATCAAACCCCTTGGACAAATTCATACATTATTTTTTACATTTAGTTACATTCATTAGACGTTCATATAGGTTGAAAGAGGGCAGAGATATGTTGGAAAGCTAAGGTCAGTTGACATCTGTGCCAAGAGGAGTGCTAAATCATCATAGAGATGTCAGTCAGTGCCGCACAGTCCTGAAAAAGGTTTACATACAGTATATATGTTTTACGTATATATATATATATATATATATATATATATGTATATGTATATGTATATGTATATGTATATGTATATGTATATATATATATATATATATATATATATATATATATATATATATATATATATATATATATATATATATATATATATATATATATATATATGAAACAACCTTTGTGAGTGACCTTGGATCCTTCAGAATGTTTTCATCAGTCTTACAATAGGTCAGTAGGGGATCTATTAACATTTTGCCTTTATGGGGTTAAAAAATGTTGACAATCTAAGAATCAGCCACCACACAAGAAAAGGGAAGAAAACAGTTCTCATTTCACAGATTTTCCTGATCTTTAATTTATATCTTCAACAGAGTATATTTTGTCTTGGTCTATCTTTCGCTTCATTTCACGCTTACAAAATATGTTTATTTTTTTTATGTTTTCATATGCAAAATGGCAAAATAAAATAATTGCTTTCTGATTTAGATGGTGGTTGGCATCAGCTTTGACAAGATAATGATGTTGGGTTAATAGTCAGATGATAAGTACAACAACAAAACATGCCAGTAAAAGAATGCAAAAGATATGTTACCATTCAAAAGTATGGGGTCACTTAGAAATGTCCTTATTTTTGAAAGAAAAGCATGTTTTTATCAATGAAAATAACATTAAATTAATCAGAAGTGCAGTCTAGACACTGTTCATGTGGTAAATGACTATTCTAGCTGGAAACAGATGATTTTTAATGGAATATCTCCATAGAGGTACAGAGGAACATTTCGAGCAACCATCACTCCTGTGTTCTAATGCTACATTGTGTTAGCTAATGGTGTTGAAAGGCTATTTGATGGTTAGAAAACCCTTATGCAATTATGTTAGCACATGAATAAAAGTGAGTTTTCATGGAAAACATGAAATTGCCTGGGTGACCCCAAACTTTGGAACGGTAGTGGATGTGTGCAGTAATTTAATAAATATCTACATGTCTGTCGATCAAAAAGCACCGGCAGGTTTTTCTCCAACAGTCGTATGAACCAATTTGTATCTTGGTTACAGCTCTGCCCGAACATAAATTGACAGCAAATTTTTTAAATTCTCAATTTTCTGTCATCTACTCAAACCACTACCTTTTAATTTTTCTTCTTCCAAACACTCATCCACTGTTTTTGAGTGTCTTTTGTCTATGTAATTGCTTGGAAAAAACAACTAAACAAGTCACAAGAGGAAATGTGTTTGCTTTACTGCCACTATCTAAAACACACACTCAGTTCCCAAAGCAATTCTGGATGGAGGTGCTATGTTTGTGTTTATTGTGTATCACAAAGCAGTGTAGCTCTCCCATCTAGTTTTTGTTCCACGTAAACTATACGATCACTGTAGTGCGAAAGGAATTTATTTATTCATAGTTGCACAAAAGAGTTTCATATTTTTGGTAACCAAGAAGAAAGAAACCTTGATGTGCTTTATCAAGCCTTCGGGAGAAAGCAATGTATATATGTATTTTCCACTGCTCAGTGCTGTAACTCCCACTGGGAGAGAAATCTTTTTATCATCTCTAGCAGCATCTTACAGACAGAGAAAGAAAGACAGAGGACACATGTGGGGTCAGTTACATGACTTTGAATATCTGAGTTTGCTTAAAGCCCAGAGATATGTGTGATTTAGATATCTGAGATCTTTTTATTTCTCTTGTCATGTTTGAATTTCTATGATGAATAAAAATAAAACAATATAATGAGAAATAAGATTAAAATAGAATAAAAATGAAGTATTGAAATAAAGCATGTAGAGAGGGCTGCATACAAATATTTCACTGTAAAAAAAAAAAAAAAAAGAAGAAGCAGGATTAAACTTGCAAATCAAGTCTGGTTTGAAAACTGATGAAAATTTAGCATACACCCTCATGCCCAGCTAAAGGTCATGAGATTTGATATGAATATGGACTTTTCATTACTCACTGTTTTTTTACATGGTGTCATTTTAAAGCCTGCAGGACAAATCGCATTTGAAGACATTCATCAACTCTTGTATTTAAATTACCTTCCACCCCATATTGGATGTTATTTTCATATGCCAGCCCGAGATGACATGTTGTATTTCAGCTGTGCTATCACAGGATGACAGTGATTGTTTTGCTTCTGTAGGGAAAGTATATATGGGTTTGAAACAGACAGCAATGAAAATGGAGAATTGTTGTTTAGGTCAGTTTTCTGTGTTACGAGATGGCTGCTTTTCCACTTGTGTTTTTACTGAGGAACTGTTATGTGAGGGGGGATTATGTCTCAAGGTTGTTTCGTCATATTGAATTATCTGCTGCCTACACTTATTGGCTTTAGAAAGACAGAAATGCGTGAGTGCTTCTGTCGAATGACGATATTTCTGAGGTTTTTTCTTCAATGTTGAGGTCTCTTTCACCCACAAAGTGAAGAAAAATTCAAAGCTCCTTGCCTCAGCCACTGTCACCTTGAGTGGGCTGCCTTGTTTCCATGAGCGGATGCTCTTGTCTGTACTTATGAGGCCCCTGCTGTCATGACAACAGCATAGGTGAATGTTTGCATAAGGTTATCTTTGAGCTCTTTAATGTGCTTTTCTTAACATATTTCTGGATCTCTAAGAAGTTGTAAAAGAATAGGTTTCCCAATCAGCTCCATGCTCATGGTTGGTGGTTCAAACCAAACTGCTTGTGACAGTCTCTCTGTCCTTTGCTTGTACTGTAGTTGTCTCAGTGATTATACTGATATACAGGCCCCTCCACACAATAACATACATATTTCATGCAGTGACCTCACTTTTTGACCTGCAAAATATACAGATCTACAGTCAGGTCCATAAATATTTGAATGTTGACATTTTTTTAGCATTTGGGCTCTATACACCATCACAATGGAGTTGAAATGAAGCAATCAAGATGTGCTGTAAGTACAGACAAAATCATTCCTAAAGATCCTGACATCTTAACTTTCTATTTTTTAATGCTGTCACCAGATTTGCAACAAAGGCAATAATTTTAGCTTTACAGCCTGGGATAGATATTAATTTTGAAGAGATTTTTGACTCAGCAGCTGCTCAGCTGTTCCATGACCAGGTGTGTGTTATTCCCTCATTATTTCATTTACAAGGAGCAGATAAAAGGTCTAGAGTTCATGTCAGGTGTGGTATTTGCATTTGGAATCTGGTGAGGTCAACTCTTAATATGAAGTCCAAAGAGCTGTTATAAACAGTGAAGCAAGCCATCAATAGGCTAAAAAATCTAAACAAACCCATCAGAGAGATGGCAAAAACTTTGGCGTGGCTAAATCAACTGTTTGGTACATTCTTAAAAAGAAAGAACGCACTGCTGAGCTCAGCAACGCTAAAAGACCTGGAAGACCACAAAAAACAAGTGTGGTGGATGACAGAAGAATCCTGTCCATAGTGGGCCAGATCAAGAACACTCTCCAGGAGGTAAAAGTCAACAATTAAGGAAGACTTCACCAGAGTGAAAACAGAGGGATCACCACAAGGTGTAAACCTTTGGTGAGCCTCAAAAACAGGAAGGCCAGATTGGAGTTTGCCAAAAAAAACATCTAAAAGAGCCTGTGCAGCTCTGGAACAACATCCTATGAACAGATGAGTCAAAGATCAACTTCTAGCAGAATGATGGGAAGAGAAGAGTCTGGAGAAGGGAAGGAACTGCTCAAGATCCAAAGCAAACCAGTTCATCAGTGAAGCATGGTGATGGTAGTGGAATGGTGTGAGCATGTATGACTGCCAATGGAACTGTTTCTCTTCTATTTATTGATGATGTGACTGCTGACAAAAGCAGCAGGATGAACTCTGAAGTGGTTTGGAAATATTGTCTGTTCATATTCAGCCAGATGCTTCAGAACTCATTGGATGGTGCTTCATGGTGCAGGTGGAAAATGACCCAAAGTATACTGTGAAAGTAACCAAAGAGTTTTTAAGGCAACAAAGAGAAATGTTCTGCCATTACCAAATCTATCACCTGCCTTGAATACAATTGAGGATGCATTTCACTTGCTGAAGACAAAACTGAAAGGGAAAATGCCCTAAGAACAAGCAGGAAGTGAAGACAGCAGCAGTAGAGGCCTGACAGAGCATCACCAGGGACCAAACCCAGCATCAGGTTCCAGACTTCAGGCTGTCATTGACTGCAAAGGATTTGCAACCAAATATTAAAAGTGACAGTTTAATGATTATGTTGGTTTGTCCAATTACTTCTGGTCCCTTAAAAAGGTGGAGGGCACATCTAAAATTTGTAGTCAGTCCTACACTGTTCACCTGATTCTTTCAAAATAAAGCTGAAAGTCTGCACTTAAAGCACATCTTGCTTTAAGATGCCTTTAGATTTTATTTAAATACAGAAAATACTTTTGCTTCCTCTGGAATGTGCAGATCTGTAAAGCCCCAGCTCTTCATTCATCCCTTCAGCTGGAGCACACCAGCTTACCCACCACTCTATGTAAAACTACTCTACACTGCACAATTGCAAGTTGTCATATTGGAGTAATTCAGTCAGAAATGCTCAAACTGGAAACTGATTCATCAGAGGTGGTCTTTAACAAGCCAGAGGCATAGAGTAAAAGAACTGAAGGACTTGTAAAGTGACCTTGGTTAGACGTTGAAGGGATCGAATGCTCTTTAACTCATATAGTCCTCTTTTCAGTCAAGACTAGAAAATCCAATTGATTTTAAAGTACAATTTGTATAAACCAAAGATAGTAAAAATGCAAAGCTGTTCAGGTAATTGTAAAGGCATTAATATCTTAAATCATTCTCACCCTCAGTCTTCACATTGATTGAATAATGATGTTACTGCAAATGAAAACTGAAAGAAAACCATCATTGAATAAATGTCGCATTTCAGCACATTGAATTTGCTCCTTGGATATTTTCTTTGGCCATCAACAACATGTAAATCAAAGCTGGAGTCTGTGATTCTAGAGAAAAATCGTTAATATTTAGCAAGTTTAGCAACCCTCACTTCCACTACCCCCACATGTACTCTTCATCTAATTTTCTCCTGGTTGTGTTCATACGAGTTTCCGCACAGCTTTTTTTGTTTCAGAAAAAACAGCTAGTGGACCATAAAGACATATTCACTGAATCTGACCAATAAATATATATAATTAGAATTACACACTCGACTTTTAAACACAAAAAAGTATGTTGACTCTTTGTCATGAATTTATTCAGGCATATGGAAAATGGACCACACTGCAAACTTTGCTTTATTAATTTGTCTTGTTACATGGTTTAGTTCTTCATCAAGCCTCTGATTTAAATGCATCTAATGTCGTGCAGCATTTATCTTTCAAGAGTCATTTCACCGTGTAAGTATTACTTCATATAGCAGCTGCAGAGATGTACAGCAGAAAGTGCCTTTGCTGCAAAGCCCTTCATCAGTCATTGTTCCAGTTATTGTCGTGTGCCTTTGTGAACGTTCTGGCAGTACATTAAATTGACACATGTACAAGTGCTACTTACAGACTAACTAATGTTTATCACTGGTTTAAACACAAAAAACTGATGTTTAGGACAGAAATGCTGAGCAGTTGTGATGTGCTTCAGAATTTTCAGCTGAAATTTATTTTTTTAAATGAACTGAGTGCTATTCAGTGAAATTTCCCAGTATGAGTCTTGAGTTTTCCCACATGATTCCCACTGCATGTATCAGCTTGATTTGTCAGGAATATATTTCCTGTTCATCAAGGTGGGGTTGGCATTTAACAAAGACATGAACATTTAAGTGCTAGTGTGGAGCCATAAAATGTAGAAGAGAACATGGAAAAAAACTGAGTTCCTGTTACACAGAAAGCTTTGTTGCTTTTTTTTTTTGACTGTAGCATTCTGTGCTGTGTGAACTCACTGCTGTTATTCATATTAATAATGGAAAATGCCATGCTGTGAAAACAGAAGTAGGAAATGGTTTCATAAGAGCACCACTGCTCTGTATAGATGGATATATAGAAAGATGAGGGTCTGCGTATCCAACAAGGAGCTTTTGCTGGCCTTTTCCATTTTTAGGTTTCTGGGAGGCATTTTATTTTCCCGATGCCAATAAGGTGAGTGCCTTGATGGCATATCTGAAAATGTTACTGCCAAGAAGAAACCTGAAGAGGAACACTGACCTTTCAAAGTAATGTCGTTATGTTTCAGCACTGCATCATGTCTGGCTCAGAGTAACTGGCAGAAGCTTAAAATGAGAGACCCTGTCAGAACTTGGTTTTATAACACAAGATGACAAAGGTCCTTCTTCAACCCAGCCAGCAAGTGGCTTAAAACAGGAATATATTTAATCAGAGGAGTAGTTGGACAATATGAGACCCTTTTTAGTACCTCTGAAGCTCACTAGCCACAAATTGGATGTATTTTAATTCATTGCAAAAGTTCTCTTTGCCAACAAATAGACATGCACAGAGCTGAATCAGTGAAACAATGATTTGATTAGTCTTAATTAGCAAATTAATTGATAGATATTGTGGTGATCAGTTAATCTTTTCCGTCATTTAAAAAAAGAAAACTGTTACAAAATAGCAATCATTCACTGATTCTAGCCTCTTAACCCTCGTGTTGTCCTGCGGGTCAAAATTGACCCGTTTTAAAGTTTGAAAATGTGGAAAAATATATATATATTTTCACAGTGAAACTTCTGATGTCCATATTTTCAACATTTTTGGGAAATCTTTGAACGTTTTTTGGTAGACAAAAATAAATGTTAAAAATGTTTCTTAAGAACATTCGCAAAAAAATCAATTCGCCGGATTTTGGTTGATTTTTTAATGAATTTTCTTAAAGAAAATATTTGAAGTTCTACTGATATATATGTAATCAATTGAGGTATTTTTAGGATTTTTTTGAAAGATTTTTACTCATTTTTCGAAAAAAAAATTTAAAAATAAAACTTTTAAGGGAAACTTATAAGGAATTATTGGAATTTTCTTCCTGAAGGTTTTGCAAATTTTCAGAAATTTGGGGATTTTTTTTGCTGAATTTTCGGATTTTTTTAATGACAAGGAAACAATATTTTTTGGTGCCCGTAAATGAAGACAGCAGGAGGGTTAAATGAGAAGATTTTCATTGTAAACACCAGACAGGAGGCACGTTAAAGGAAAAAGCAATATAAAAGATCTTAGTGAGGTGTTTACAACCATGTACCACCATCTTCTTCCAAAACATATTCCCTCATTTGTTGCTTTGAGAATGATGGTGGGGAATGTTGCCAAACGTGTTGGTCCAAAATCTCCCATAGGTGTTCAATTAGCTTGAGATCTGATGACTGTGAAATCAGTCAGTTTCATCCAAGCATTCGGTGACCTTTCAGGCCCTGTGGACGAGACCACTGCCATCAGGATAGATGATGTTTCATTATACAATGAAAGTGATCGCTCAGGACAACTTTGCATTGATTTGCAGTGATCTTTTCATCTATTGTGTCAAATAGAGCCAAACCAAGTCAATAAAATGCCCCCTACAGCATAACGAAGGCACCAGATTCTCTCACTGTAGAGGTCAATATTCAGGTTTTTCCTCAAGTTTGTCACCCATGTATATATCTTTGACTCTTTGGGAAAAAGCAAGCAAGAGTAATTGAGCTCTCAAAGAATGTGACAGCCATCTTTTTCACTGTGTCCTACAATTGTATATATATATATTCTTTTAATTAAAATTAATAAAGACTTGCTTGTGATTCAGTGAAGATGGAATTAACTCCCAATTGCAGCCATAATGTGGCACAAAACAATATCAAGCTGTTTCCTTGTTAACATGCCCCAAAGCTCAGATTAGGACTGCAGAGTGTCGTATGTAACAAGACTAAGGAACCAATCATGTAAACTTGCAGGTTGGAGCTTTCTATATCTTTATTCTTCCTCAAACTAAGTTTCTGGTTAGAGCATGTGTGACTGAATTACTCCAGGAGTACAACTTGCAGTTGTGTGGTGTACAGTATATTTACAGTGTTTGAGCAGAGTCATGGGTGAGCTGGTGTGCTCGAGCTGCTGTGAGTGAGAGGCAGGAACTAGATCCGCACATCCTAGTAGAAACAATAGAGTTATATGTAAGTCAGTTTAAGCAGGAAGGGACTATTATGGGGGAAAATATATATATGAATATGTAACTTTAAAACAGAGATGTGTTTTAGAGGTTTATAGATTGACTGGAGAGAGGCTTTAACCATTCAGGTTTTGTACAAATTAAAGCTTAAAATATAGCCATTAATTCATAAGCTTTCAAGGTGGATTGGTTTTGTTCTCTTATGTAGGGGTTAGCTGTTAACTCCTGTTTCTAGCCTCTATGCTAAGCTTGGAAACGTGTTTGCTGGCTGTAGTTTCATGTAGAGAGATTTGAGCATATTTCCCAAAGTGACAAATCATTTCTTAAAAAAAAAAAAAAAAAAAAAAACATAATTTCCTTAATTTGACACAACTCCCCGTTGAGTTGGAGCAGTGAAGTCTAAAAGGTTGTGTTTTTCTTTCACAGGGAGTACCTGGGAAGACAGCTGCAGTCCACTGACCAGCAGCAGGCTCCAGCTGTGGCCGCTAGAAGCTGAACTCGTCCTGTGCATGTGCGTTAGTGTATTATCGTGTGGATGAGTGTGAACTGTGTGTACATTGGTCTTTTCCATTTTAATAATCACATCTTTACTTTGTGTAATGATTTGAAACATCAAACGGTGTGGTTTCCTCTTCCATCTGCACCACAAATGATCCTCGTTGTGACTTGATTTGACTGTCGTGCTTTGTGTCGTACCCTCCCAGCTAAGTGATGTGTGGTGATTAAAGTGGCACTTTATGTCTGTGATAATGTACAAAACTGCAACTATTTAAGTCCTACCTGTAAAACATTGTATGTATCCCAATAAAGATGCTTATCGATGGTGTTCCTGTGTTGCATAGATTTCATCAGTCAATGAGGCTACGAATGCTGCCTACCAAAGAGATTAACTGAGATGAACTTGATGATAAGATTATTGATTTTCTTATCAGAACATATTCGATTGGCTCCCGACTAGGGAAGGCAGCCCATGTCCAGACGGAGGTAATAAGATTTTCTTTTTTCAAGGGTTTGATGTTGACTTTGCACAGCTCTGTCTTCAGGAAGAAGTCAAATGTAGGAGGGAGTCAAACGTAGCTTGTGAAAAAACAAAGAAATTATTTATGTGTAATAATTTAGTTTTCCATTATATAAGGTGAAAACTGAGGTAATGCTTTTGCTTTTGTTATTTCTTATGGCTCAATTCTCCACCCAAAAGAGCATTCATACTGCTCTTAAGGACAATGATTTTCTTTCTAATTATAGACAGAAAATTAGACGGGGAATATTAGGCTCCGGATATTCTGACGGGGGAATATCCGGAGCCCAGAAACTGCTATTTTGGCCAGCCCTAAATATCCTATTAGACATAGAACTGCAGATATTAGTTGATGAATTAACAGGTGATTGCCAGTAAATTTACCACATTTTGCTTATGTATGTGGCAATATAATGCTTGACCCAACATTTTTCAGCCAGTCATAGGCAAAATGATTTCTTAATTGATCCTGAACAGGAGCCACTGAATAAGACTATTTGTCCATCCAGTAATTATTGCCAATTTTTACTGTAAAATACAATAAAGGAATTTAGTCAAATTAATTTTTCCTTAATAGTTTACTGAATAGAAATGCATTAGTTTTGTTGATTTCTAGTTCATCTTAAAATGCCTAGTTTTCTTTTACATCTTGAGACATTTTGATTTAAAATGATGATCCTGCAGGTGTCCCAACTTTTCTTGATTACTTCCAAACCCCTCTGTCTGCATGAAAGTAGTACTGGAACACACCGTGGCATCATCCCCTCCAGAGCATTATTCAAACAGTATTGTACTGCAGAAAGTAGTGTGTTGCTATAAAAAATGGTGAGGAAAAGGCAATTAACAATAGAAGAGAGACAGACCATCATAACACTTAACAATATAGGTCTTTCCTACAGAGAAATTGCGAAGAAAGTCAAGCTGTCAGTGAGTACAGTTTTCTTCACTATCAAAAGGCTCAGAAACTGGGGGAAACTCTGACAGGAAGAGGTCTGGAAGACCCAAAGCCACAACAGAATCAGAAGACAAGTTTCTGAGAGTCAACAGCTTGGTGATAGGCAGCTCACAGGACAACAGTTTCAGGCACAGCTTCATAGTGATTGTAGTAAGCAAGAGAACCAAGAAGAGAAGACTTGGAGTTGCAGATTTGACAGGTCGAGTTGCAGCAAGAAAGCCATTGCTAAGACGTGAGAATGAGAAAAAGAGGCTTTCCTGGGCCATGAAAGACCGTCAATGGACTAGTGAAGACTGGAAGAAGGTTTTATGGACTGATGAATCAAAACTTAAAATCTTTGGTTCATCACACAGGATTTTTGTGTGCTATCGAGTAGGAGTAAGCATGGTTCCTCATTATGTGACATCAACTGTCAAACATGGAGGAGGAAGTGTTGTACAGAATGAGAGGAACCCTGAACCAAAACAGCTACCACAGCATTCTGCAGCACCATGCAGTACCTTCTGGTATGTTCCTAGTTGGTCAGAAGTTCATCCTACAGCAAGATAATGACCCAAAACATAAGTCCAAGCTAAGCCAGAACTACCTTAGGAAAAAAAGAACAAGATGATAAGCTTGAAAACATGGAGTGGCAGCACAGTCTCCAGACTTAAAGCCCATGGAGCTGGTTTGGGATGAAGAGTGAAAACAAAGCAGGCTACAAGTTCCACACATTTATGGGAACTTCTGCAGCAGAGCTGGGAAGAACTTTCTGAAGAATATTTGATTTCCATTGGAAACAATGCCATAAGTGTGTTCAGCTGTTATATCTGCCTAAGGTGCCTACTTTGATGAGCCAAAAGTTTAAAATACATTTTGGTTTCTAAACTTTTTCTTTTCAACTTCATTTGTTTATTTGTTCGATGCTTTCATTTCAGAGTCAAATGAGATATTAGCATGCATAATTTCCAATAAAAACTGGAAAAATTAGGGTGTTCTAAAACTTTTGACGGGTAGTGTATGTACATTTTTTTTAAGTAAAAGAAAAGCATTGTTTGTAGTTATTTTCTAGGTGACTAGTTGATTTAACTTAATATCTTGAGTTTAGTTAATTTAACTCTAGTTAGTAGCTAGTTTTAAAAGTTACACAACAATGTAACTTTAAACTAATTTATCAACCAAAATGTGCAACTCGCATTTTTAAAACAGTAGGAGAATTTATATGTCTAAATTTAATTAACTTATAACAATTTACAGTGTTAGCATGATCCTATCCGTCAAAACATCAGCAATAGAAACTTAACACTGTGATATCATGACATTAAGTATAGAAAATGCGGAAAATTGTTTTGTGTACTTAATGAATGTTGTCACTTTTGTCTCGTAAGTAGAAAAATCTTCCTGTTGTGAAGTTAAAATGGTCTCCTGAGCCTAGTTTAAAAAATTGTATCCTGCAGTTACTTTCATCCACAGTAAGTCCATATCTCTGCTCCCAAAGGCCAAAACTTTCAGTCCTTGAAACACCACTTCCTGCCCCTGCCCCGTGTCTTCCCCAAAATTTCCATAACCCATTTATTGTGGACGAGAGGCTCTTCAAAGAAAACAATTTTGTGGCAGTGGCTTAGGTTTCATATGCTGATTTGATTTTGATTTTGGTGCTGATATCAGAATTGAAATTGAAGCAGAGTTGTCTGACCTTGACAGTGCATGTGGGTTTTCCAGCTTCCTTCAATATTTCACAACATTTAATACACAGTAACAACCCTTATGCAAAAGCTTACATAGTGGCAGATTTTCCTTATAGAAAGAAGAAACAGCTGTTTGAATGTGTCTTGGCCTCTATAATAGGGTGTGTTGATCAGGGACTGAGCCAGAGTTTCAAACGTAGCTGAGAAACAGCACCTGAGGTTGTTTTTTTAACCTAGTCTGCCAAGTTCATATTCTCCATTTCATTTTTCTCTCTAATGAATCCCTGAAGACCTGTGCACTTCTGTTAGTGTCAACACATTTATATGGAAAACCATGGGTGTGATTATTCTCGTGTTTTGTTTTCTCAGACACTTTAAGTAATTGCTTTGAAATCCTGACAGTTCGTGACTCATTAAATTGAGAAAAGATCTTAGGTCTTTATCGTAAACTTTTGAGGGACACAGACACGCTCTTCAACTCTTAGACACACTGTTTTATTACAGAGATTACCTACAGGAAATATAGAAAGTGCTAATTAGTCCGTCAAGGAGCGCGGCAGAGTTATGTGATGATTGGCGTACGTTTGTCTGTCTGTGCACATTTTGAACATTACGTAAAAATGGAATAATGGATTTGGATGAAATTTTCAGGGAAGGTCAAAAATGACACAAGGACTACTTGATTAGTTTAAGGCAGTGATGCGGCTTATAGTCTGGATCTACGGATTTGTTTAGGATTTCCGTGTCACTACGAGATAGCGGCACAGCGTCACTGTAACTATGACTACAAATGAACACTACATCAGCTGCCTGTTGATGATCACATGATTGTGATCCTACTACAAATCGACCGTTGCCGACGTATCAGGACTTATCCATCGGAAATGATACAAGGAACAGTTGATTAAATTGTGGGGGTGTTTCCAAGTCCCATCAATTCCGCTACATATTTAGGTCACGCGATTCGGTATCCGTACATAACGTACACATGCGTAACACATGCCTGTGCTCAATACAAGGTCATTTTTTATTAAAGATTTCATCAGTCAGAAATTATAAAAAGACTGAGCAGCCTTGGCGGAGTATTGCGCTCTCTGAGTGCTTTTCTCGTTCCATACTTTGGTAAGAACTCCTTCAATCTTTTCATTTAATCATAGCTGCAGTTTGGAAATCAAAACAAAAGGTTTCAGCAGCTGATCTACAAGAAGATGATCTTTGATGAAACAATGACAAAGAAAACTGAGATGAGTATTTTGATGAGCAAATGAAAAATAATTGTTTCTTTAGCTCTCCCAGAGTGAGGATTTGGCTCTTTTATTTCTCATAAATCATTAAAAAGTAAATATATTTTGAGATTTTTAAGCCCTGGTGTTAATAAAACTTCTTTTTCCCATTATTTAACATAATACAAGAAACATGAACCATGAATGGATGGTGTCAACATGTGATGTTTTTCAGATGATGCATTGAAAAGCTGTTGTTGTATTTATGGTGCATCAGCTAATTAAAACATATGTAGCCTCTTTGATTTTGGCTGATATGGCCAAAATAAATAGCTTTTCTATTTTGTGCTCATAGATAGCTATCTGCTTCCCTTAGATGCAATCCATCGACCTCTTTCTCTCCTCTCTTTTACACTGTTTGCTAAGCAGATAAAATACCACCCAGAAAACACACATGAAACTAGAAGAGCACTCAGACAGTCCTCCACCAAGGTCAGTGCCCTGTCTGCAGTTTTAAAGGTCCCACACTGCATCCTTTTTTTAGCAAATGAATCTAAGTCTCACATGTTTCCACAGTGTGTCTTTTCATTTTAATTTTTTTCAGCTTCAGCTGGATGACTTCTGGTTAGTTGATGTGAAGTGTACCTGGGTCAAATTCTGCCTCACTCGTAAAGCTTAAGTCTAACATCAGTGTCTTCATATGTTAACAACTTGCATTTTACACTTTCAGGTTTATAATACAATGATCACGAAACACAATAAAAAATACATTTTCACCTTATGGGTCCTGTAAGGGAAGCCACCTGGGTCTATGACAAAACTTAATGGGTTCTTCTGACACCCTTTCTCCAGAAAGTTTCTTGAAATTCAGAGATTTTTGTGTTCTTTCCTGACAAACAGACAGTCTAAACTTTGGTGAAAGAATAATCAAATCACAACAAAGCTGACTTTAAATGTATAAAGTTTCACTACTTTATACTGTCAAAATAAAAAATTGAATATTCAACGTATAACTCAGAATTACGCAGAAACACAATAGTTCCAAAATTTAAAATTATAACACAATATTTTCACACAGTCTAATGACATTATGGTTCCACTGAAGGCTCAGCAATGAGTCATTCTATTGGATGATCACCTTAAAAATATTAGTTCTAAGTTTAAAAGAGACAAACTTTACTAGTAGAAACTTTTGCACATGTCACCATTATTTTTTCTGCAGAATAAATACATGAAGCAACAGGAAAAGCACTCAGAGAGCAATGATACATAAAACTTTCACAAATCTGTGGATCCAGACTATAAGCCACATCACTGTCAAAATCTAATCACTTGGTCCTTGTGTCATTTCTGACCTTCCCTGAAAATTTCATCCAAATCCGTTAATCTTTTTTTGAGTTATGTTGTTAACAGACAGACAGACAAACCAACGGCATTTGCCACATAACTCCACCTAGGCTCCGCCTCCTTCGTGGGAAAACAAAGGAACAATGCATAAATGAAGGAAGAAAAGCTTTTCTCCTCCCCATTTCAAAAATCTACAAGGTATGGCATCTGCCCAGCAATACCCAAACTTTTACAAACATTCTATTAGTATTTCTAACAGCTACAGTCTGCTGTACTCATAGACATCCAGCCTTGCAGCAGGATGCCCACAGGAAATCTGCTTCTAGATGCCTTCAGTGCTGGAGTTAAACTCCACTAGGGAAATAGAAATGTTTTTCAAGCTGGAATCCTCTATGGTAATCACACAACCCTACTGGTTCACACTGAGAATGTCCAAACAGAACCAAACTCTTACTTGGATCTACAAATGTACTTTAACTTTCCTTATAATTCTTCTATGTACTTGGTTTAACCTTTATGGATAAAGAGCATTGTTCAACATCAACACCCACTGTGTGCTGAGCTTGTCAGCAGTCCTAAATCTTTGTTAGGAACCATTCAAATCAGGCTTTTCTCTTTGCAAACTATGATTCACTCATCCTTGGCTCTTTAGCATCTAAAAGGTGTGGGGAGCGGGGAAGTACGCTTAGTCAATATTTACGTAGAGGCTCAGTGCCTCTGGCTGCAGTTGCCTGCTTTGCTCTCCTAGCACTGTTTGCAGTGAGTGGCACACTGCGGTGGCTGTATCTGTTCTCCACTAACAACACGAGTGAACTCTGGACCCTGAAACAGATGATTTTTCTTCCCCCACTGCTTTTGTCTTATTATGCTACCCACATTTGTTGTTCAGGGTCAAGTCACAAGGCAAAACTGGCTGTTATCTCCACAGTCAGCCTTTGAGATTTGCTTCATAAATGAAACTCCCCTGCGGCAATGGCCTTCTTAAGTTCTCTCCATCATTCAGTTAATTGTATAGCCTCCATCTCAGGAAGGCGTTGTATTTTTTTCAATATTTCATTTATTTTCAGATATTTAATGTGTACAAGCAAATCCTTTTCCCCTATATGCTTCTGAATTGTTTGTGTTTGACATCTTCATCTGCCCAGCCCAGGAGATTTTATTATATCAGCTCACAGAGAGAAAAGTATTGCTGCCTTGCTTCATCGATCAAATCCCTTTGCTCTTGTAACCATGGGCCAGACAGTGCTCGTTTCCATGGTGACAATGAAAACAAGACTCTGCCGACAGCCAAGCAGTGTGAAGCTCCATTTAAGGCTACACCTGAAGAGAATCACTACAGACAATAATGCTTGTGTCCAGCATGAAGTAGTGGATACTTGTTCCCTCATGCTGTGAAATCAACGCCCCCCCCTCCGTTACCCAGCTGCCAAGGTTTCAGAGCCTCACTTCATATTGTTCAGGAGTGCAGGTGCACAGCAATCATTTTCTTGCTGGGCTGTGTGTTTTCACTCTGGGTTGGAGTTTCAAACTGCACTGAATCTGTTCAGTGTTTGTTCTGGAGTGACCTGACTGTTTAAGTACAGTCAGTAAAAGCTGACTTGAAGGAATCATTTCATACAGAGTTTTAACACCCGGCCAGATCTCTGGGGACAGATCGCACTGAGACTGTTTGCTTAATGCTGAGTAATGGCACTGGTAATGCACAGTTCAGTTCACATTGTTACAGTTAAAGTTGTGCTAATGACAAAAAGCTCCAGAACACTGTGTGCATTGTTAATATGCAGTACTGTGAAAAGTTAAAAAAAAAAAAAAAAAGAGAAGATGTTTTCAAAAATAATGCCATGAAGAGTTTTATTTGTCTTTTTTCATACAAAGTGCAGGAAACAGAAAATTGATGTGATCTTACTTTGTCTTTAAAGTAGCACCAGTTCTCCTCAGTACACTTGCATTGATGCAGTTACAGCACTTAGGTATAGTTTAGGGATGCAAAGTGGATTAGTGGTTAGCACTGTTACCTTGCAGCTGAAAGATCACCAGTTCTTGCCTGGGCCTGGGATCTTTCTGCATGGAGTTTGCATGTTCTGCCTGTGTGGGTTTTCTCCAGGTCCTCAAGCTTAATTGGTGATTTTAAATTGTCCGTAGGTGTGAATGTGAGTGTGATTGTTTGTCTCGATATGTAGCCCTGTGATAGAGTGCCGACCTGTCCAAGATGTCCCTTGTCTTCACCCTAAGTCAGAGAAGATAGACTCCAGCCCCCGGCGACCCTAATGAGGATTAAGCGGTGTATAGATAATGGATGGACCAATTTTCATTTGCTGCTACTTTACACTTAAAATCCACTTCAAATATCTGACAGCTTTAGTTTAGATTTTACAGACTATAAAATATAACAAACTTAAAATGCACCTCACTATTGAAGATTAAACCAACAGTTTCCAACCTTTTTGTCCCTGTATATAAAACTATATATAGTACTTGCTTCAAGTACTAAAGTACTTGAAGCATGCAGCAGCTAAAACAGTAACGTGCTGCTGAGACACTGATGCATCACTATTAACTGTCTAATGATGTCATATATAACTAGAAAAACACTCAGAGAGCACAGTACTCCGCCAAGGCTGCTCAATCGTATGATTTCCAGTGGATGAAATCTTTAAAAAAGTCGTGGTCCGCAGCTGTCTATTTGTAGTAGGATCACAATCATGTGATCGTCAGCAGGCAGCTGACGTAGTGCTCACTTGTTGTCATAGTTTCAGTGACTCCCAATCTCCTATCTCGCAATGATACAAAAATCTTTAGCAAATCCATGGATCCAGACTATAAGCTGAATCACTGCCAAAATCTAATCACTTGGTCCTTGTGTCATTTCTGACCTTCCCTGAAAATTTCATGTAAATCTGTTGGTCCGTTTTTGAATAATGTTAGCAACAGAAAGACAAACAGACGGAAGGACAATTGTATGCCCGTCGTCACCTAACTAATAATACATCAGTCAGAGGGACCAAACTACAATTTTACTTTAATACTTTAGCTATATTTTGTACATATATATGTACTTTTACTCAAGAAGGAACTTTTATAGTAATGGAGTATTTATGTAACATATTCATACTTTTACTAAAGCAAGTGATCCTAATACTTTTTCCACCTCTGGTCTCATCCATCTTGGGGGACTTTCTACAGCTCACCTCTTTATTTAGGGTTTCTCAGTGTCTTGCTTTGCACAGTCTCTTTCACCTCTTACAAAATGTGCCTGTAAAAAGACTGTGCTGGTACTAATACTGTATCTGGCAACAGTAATGGCTGATTAAGAGAAAAGTAGCAACCCAGCTAGCAGGGAACATTCCCACAACATTGCCTAATTAGGACATAACATGTTAACTGCAACATTCAGACGATTGTGTGAGGATGTTGTCAGCTGATAACAGACAGCATTCTAAAACCAACACTTCAAAAACATTTTCAATATGTTATCTTGTCCTCAGATGACGGAATGCATTTTATTTCAATGTAATAGTATTACTTGATAACAAAGGAGGGACATTCTCAATGGGACAATACAGGAAACGTTAGACATAATGGTCTAACAATGTTGTCTGAGAGCATTTCAGAATGCCTGTAGAGGACATTATCCTACCTTCAAGAAGAACATTCTGGGAAATACAAAAAGAAATAAACATGTTTTTGAAACATTACTAGAACTTTGCAGAACTTTTGTTTTTTGATATTCCTCTCCAGTTGTTGATTAAAGCCCTAAAATCCCATTCCTGTGTGTTGAAGTTACATAGAAGGAATGGGATTTCATTGTCATGGGGTTCAGAGACCCCAGGGGCAGACAGAGAGAACAGGCAGACAGGCTGCGTAAACAAAAGGATTTATTCAAAACCAAAGTCCATGCAAAAAGGCAAACTACAGAACTAACCTAAATGGGAAAATCACAGACCGGGAAACTAAGCTTGGGGGAAAACTAAACCAAACCTAATACAGAAAATAAGCCAATCTACGTAAGTATACTAGATTTTCTATCAATGGAATTTTTCTTCCCTGATAGCATGGACATGTTCCAAGATGACGATGCCAGGATTCATGGGGCTCACATTGTGAATGAGTGGATCAGGGAGCATGAGACATCATTTTCACACATGGATTGACCTCAACAGAGTCCAAACCTCAGCCCCACTGAGAATCTTTGGGATGTTCTGGAGAAGACTTTGTGCGGTTCGACTCTCCCATCATCAATATAAGATCTTGGCAGAAAATTAATTCAACTATGGATGGAAATAAATGCTGTAACATTGCAGAAACTTATCGAAATGATGCCACAGTGAATGAGTGTCGTTCTCAGAGCTAAAGGTGGTGCAATGAAATATAAGAGTGTGTGACATTTTATTGGACAGACAGTGTAGGACTGTGGTGTGTACAGCCAGTGTGGGAGGTAATAGGACTTTTTTTTAAAATTCATATTCTGTCAAGTGCACCTATGTTCAGTGAAGAACTGGATTTTTTGTCTTTTCTTAAAGACTGAGAGAGACTCGACAGATTGAACAGAGTTTGGTAACTCGTTCCACCACAGGGGAACCACAGAGGAGAAGAGTTTAGCTATCGACCAGCCCTGCTGCTGTTGTTGGTGGTTGTATCAGGTGCCTTTTGTTGGCTGAGCATAGTGACAGGAGGGAGTGTAGACCTGAATGACAGAGTTCAGGTAGGAGGGAGCTGTTTTCATTGTATTTTGAATGCAAATGTCAGAGTTTTGAATTTTATGTGAGCAGCAGCTGGAAGCTAGTGAAGTGATCTGAACAGCAGAGTGACCTGCTGTTTTTGGCTGGTTGAAAACCAGACGTGCTGCTGCATTCGGGATCATCTGCAGACGTCTGGCCGTGCATGTGGGGAGGTCTGCCAGCAGGTTGTACTAGTCGATGTGTGTATTGCAATTCTACTACAAATCGACCACTGTGGACTTATCGGGACTTATCCGTCAGAAGTCATACAACGACTGAGCAGCCTTGGCAGAGAGTACTGTGCTCTCTAAGTGCTTTTCTTGTTTACAAATGTATTGATAGACAGTGGTTCTAAATTGCACTCAGTTGCATCCTGTTTGTTTTAATTATCCTTGGGATGTAACAAGCACTTGATTGGAGCCCTCATGTGGCAAACTAAATGGATGGAGCAGAGTTTAGAAATCACACACCTGTATATAAGATCCCACAACTGCATGTCAGGACAAAAACTTCGAAATTCCAAGAACTCCGTAGATCACAGCAGTTTTATTGTAAGCAGGTTTTATTGACATCATGCCTATATATGTCAAAAACAGACACAGGAAAGTGTTTCAGCATAAGAAACTAAAAAGCAAAAAAGAGAGACAGCAGCAATCATTAATTTCAGAAAATATTTCAAAGACAAACACGGATCAAACAAAAGCAGGCCTAAACAATGGGTCTTGAACTGCTTTTCAAGTGTCCACAGTGCCCACAGGTCTTAAGTTCAGTGGGAACGAGCTACAAAGTTTCAGAGCTACAATCTCAAAAACGTCTTTTATCTTAGCCTGGAGGGAGGGCAAAGATGTAAAACCATCTCTAAAGCTTTGAGTGTTCCCAGATGAGCAATGGTTTCAGTAACAGTAAAGTATGAAAACACCAGGACTCTTCACAGCGTTAGGCATTCAGTTAAACCGAGTAAATGAGCAGGTCGCTCCTTGGTCAGGGAGGAGGCCAAGAATCCCACTGTCCCTCTAAGAGAGCTTTCGAAGTCCTCTGCAGAGAACCTGCTGGAAGGATGACCATCTCAGCAACACTCCACAATTAGAGTCTGTTAGGAGTCTGTCAAACAGCTTTTAAAGGACATCTAGAGCATTAAAAAAAACATCAGTTTACCTCATGAGTCAACAACTGAACCTATATGAACAGAAATTCAAGCACTATGCCTAGCAAACACCAGACTCTGCTCATTACCTGCAAACCCTGAAGAAAAGCATGGTGGTGGCAGCATCATGCTATGGAGTTGCTTCTTAGCAGCAGGGACTGGGAGAAGAACTGAAGGGAGATTCAGTGCAACCAAAAACAGAGAAGACCTTGAAGAAAACCTGCTCCAGAACACAGTAACCTGAGACTGGGGTGACACTACCTATTAGCAAGACAGGGAACCAAAGCATACCGCCAAGACAATGTTCGGTGGCACTGTCCAAAAACATGCTCAGGTTAATTGGTCACTCTGAATTGTCCGTAGGTGTGAATTTGAGTGTGATTGTTTGTCACTCTGCCTTCACCCTTAATCAGTTGGGAGAGACTCCAGCCCCCGACGACCCTAATAAAGACTAAGCGGTGTTTAAATAATGGATGGATAGAAGCATGTTTTTGGACTGTGGGAGGAAGTCGGAGAACCCGGTGAAAACCCACAAATGCACAGTGAGAACTTACAAACTCCATGTAGAAAGATCCCAGGTCCAGGCCAGGATGCAAACTGGGCATCTTCTAGCTACAGTGCTAACCACTGAGCCACTGTGCAGCCCTCTGTAGCACTGTGCCATTTCAATAAAGTTGTTTTTTAAGGCGGACTGTCATATTCACTGGTCAAAGGCGTGTCACTGTCTGATCACTGTCCCTTAAAGCCACACCTGACCAGGCTGTGGGTTAAATTATGGCTTAAAAATTTATCACCAGTTGAACATCTCAAAAACATTTTGAGCACAATTTGCTAATTTAACCCATTTCTACTGATAGAAATTCAATTTTTAAGTTTTTCCCCAAGATTGAAATAAGACCCTTTTGCATATTGTCTTTTCTTTTCTTGTGTGTACTGTTATTATATGAATACTATATTAAGTTGGAAAATTTGATCTCCTAATTAAGATCATATGATGAACTGTCGGATTTTCACATTAAAGCTATACAGTCTATATAATCAAATATACAGAGATTATTGTGAAAGTTTTTGCCAGTAGTGACTGACCCACAGATTTCTCCTGACGCTGTTGTTCCTCTCAGCTCTACAGGGCATTTTAATGTTTCAGTGCAATGATTTGGTGTTACGATCTGCACCTTTGCTGTTTTCTTTCCCTCCTGTTTCTCTTGTCAGCCCCTTGTCTAACAGAAAGTTGTTAAAGGTCTAAAAACAACAGGTTATATTGGCATAACACAACAGTACTACTGACAAAATCCAGAGTCCTTACTACTTTGTGTTTTGTCGATGTCGGACCGTGTTTTCTGCCATTCCTTCTTTCTCTTTGCTCGGTGAAGTCCTGTGGGTTTCTGTTTCAGCGAGTTGTTCAACCAATGCAGTGACCTTAAGGCTTTAAGCAGATGAGCAGCTTTTTTTGAATGTCTGTGACAATTCTAGCCAAGCGTGGGAGAAGGAGTACAAGAATAATCAATAATATAGTTGTATGGAAGGAATATTGTGCTATGGTTGAGTTAGGGGATTTGTCTGTAAGATCTACATTTAGTGCTGAAGTTGAAAGCTCTTTTTGTCACAAAGCTCTTTTTGCTCACAAATTGAACTAGCTATTGTTCCTGTCAAATGTTTACCAAGAAGCTAACAATTCACGTGGAAGGATTAATTTAAAATACCAAAAAGGAGAGAGTAATCAGTTGGTGAAGAACTCTTGAAGGAATGAAAATTTCTGTAATCATTTTGGAAATCCTCAACAAAACGAGACACTACTTGTCCTCACAGAATGTTGAATAGATGCATTCATCGTGATACCAATTAACTGAAGCACTTCACCGAATGGACTGCACTTCAGGTGTATTGTACAAAAGGGAATAAGATCCTTTTTGCATTTTATTTTTCTTTAACGTATAAAATAAAAGGGAATAACATGTACTTGAGTTCCAGAGAAGGAGAGGAAGTTTTTATAATGTTAACTCCAGATCAGGTTTAGAAAAAGCTCCTTTTTGCATTTGATTCCCTTCTAATGGAATCAAATGCAAAAATGTGGTTTCACACCTCCAACTACATGCTCAGCTCCTTGATGTTTGATGAGGTGGAGTGCAAAGTCTTTATCCACATCAACTGCTACAACATGCTCACCAGCATCTTCACCTTGACCGTGATGAGTGTGGAGGCCTTGGATTTCCACATGCCTGTCAAGGCCGAGACAATCAATGTGATGATAAAATCCAAAAAGGAATTTATCCTTGACCTCATCTGCTGGGGGTAATACAGCAAGCATTTCCTCTCCTCCTCTGGAACGCGAATTTAAAAAAAAAAGAGCCACAGGAAGAAGCAGATTGTATCTCTGCATAAACAGACCTTTAGCACTGCATTGTTAAGATTCTGGGTAAATAAAGTAAATGTGTTTTTCCTCCACTGAATCCCTCATGAGGAAAGATGTGAATGTGTGTTAAATATTTGCAGTGACAAACACATCCATCTCTAAAAGTCAAGCATGTACAGTCTCTAACAATAGAAACACACCTACATGAGGGTTTTGTCACTCATGCAACAGCTGGCCATGATGGGTCTCTAAGCAACAACTGTTAGTGCATGAAACGAGGGAAAGACAAGAACAATTACGTGCTGGTTGAAATCTGTTTCCTATATGTTGGGGGAGAAAAAGAGGAAGAGCCGGTGATTTCTATCAACGAGCCTCTTCTTTAGCTGGATTTTTTTTTTTATTTTGAGCTTTCAGTGCTGTTTCAGTCTATATTATCGTGAGTGATTAATAGATGCATGAGTTATGGTAGAGTGAGAGTACAACAGATGAATGATAGACATTTTTTCCATTATATTCCACTGAAATGAAAGGCAACGGTGAAAATGAGAGTCTTCTTCTATTGCAGGACAATAGATTCTGACCTGAGTGGAGTCCAAACATGCTGCTGGGAGAATGATTAGTTTTTCTTGGAAGCTTCCTCCCCATGTCAGTGCTCATCTTTGCCCATGCTATTTTACACAGCTGCTGCTTCTCGTTTCTGTGCTGCTGGCATGATGCAGATGCAAAGATCTGGAGGTTGCCGCTAAATGTCCTTCATACGTTGATTGTCTCCTCAACATCTAGGACTCTGATTCTTTTTTTCTTTTTTTTTGCAGAGTTGCTAGGAAACATTTCATAGGTCATTCCAGAAATGGAGGACATTTTACGTTCCACTTATCAGATTTCAAATAATCCATGTCCAAAATACTAAAGAATGCAGTTGTTGTGTAAATTTAATTGTCCTGAGACCAATTTTTTTTTAAAAAACTAGGAGAAAATAATGTCTGAAAATATCTTTTTAAATACCAAAGCAAGTCTGGAGTTCCCCATAAAAGGCAATTTTTCTCTTGTCCGACCCACCTGATGACCAAATTGAATCTCAAATAAAACTGTTAAAATTAAATTTAAATCTCCTTTTTTTGGTACTATTTTTTTCATTGATGTCTCTTGTAATTGTTTGAACATATTTTCAATCAACATAGTATTTTAAATAGTAATTATTATGCATGGAATGTGTGTCCCTCAACAACCCTGTTAGCATAACCTTTTTAGCTGGTAGAAGAAGAAGAAAGCAGTGAATCACACAATACACTGGAATTACCATCATTAAACAATTTTCCAAAAGAATTTTGGAAAAGAAATTTTCCATATTTTCATAACATAGTCAGCCTCATTTAAAAAAAAAACTTTTTTCTTTACTTTTTTCCCTCAGTAAGTTTGTCCTCTTGGTCAGCAGTAACAACCAGCTAAATATCTAGCTTCTACTGATGAGAAAAAGCTAACATTAGCATGGATTAGCAACCCTGTTAATGTGATTAGAGTAGGGTTAGCAAACAACAAATAAAGCATGGAATAAAAATGGTACCATTGATGTGTAAGCTGAGCCAATCAAGCCTTTCATAGTTTATTATCTATTATCGCTGAATATTAAGCATTTTGTAAAAGAGAAGAAAACTTTTGACGCCCAAATGTCCTCCAATTCTAGAATGACCATTATAGCAGCAATGAAGGGAAATCTAACATGTACAGAAAGCTGGGTGCATGAAACTGAAGCTTTTTTTTCTCTAACAGACAGTTGAAGGTTAGTGTGACTGGATCTGCTGGTGTTTTAGGGGGTTGTTTATGAGAAATGAATGCAAAACGTAGCGAATCTAAATAAAGAGCGTCAATATTTTCATCTGCCTGTGATTCATGAGGTTGGTCCCCCGCTGCTGGCTGGATGCTCTGTCATATCTGTTGGCTCAGCCTCTGATGTCATTGGATGAGCAGTGCGGGCTTCCAGTGCGCACCTTCGGGGACGCAGCGGCGACACGGACACTGAATTTTCCAGCTTGCTCACCAAACTAGTCACAAACCTTCTGTTGGTGCCACATTTCCTCCGCGCAGACCTTCCTTTAAGCTGCTCCTCACCAGGCTGGCTTCATCCGAACGAACTTTTCAGAAGCAGAAAAGAACAGGTAAGGTGGGTGCTACACTTGTGTGGCGATGTCCTTGAGCGCAGGCTGTTGCGCGCTTTCTCTCTCACAGATCCCACAGTGTTGAGAGAAATTGCCCTTTTTTTAATTGTCTTTTTTTAATGGTTGCTGTAGCAGTGGTGTGAGATTCGCATGTCTTCGGATGTGTGAGAGCTGCTGAAGTTGAGCGGTGAGTTTACGCCTGGCAGCAGCAGCAGCAGCAGCAGCAGCGTCCGGCACCATGGAGAGCGGCGTGGTGCACATCTTCAAAGAGGACCGGTGTCCGTCGGGCCAGCCGGGAGAGTGCGTCCCAAACTTCACCTGGCAGCCCGGCTTATCCGACATCTTCAACTACACCCCCAACGGCACCTGGGAGGCTGAAGCCGAGCCCATGTCGCCCATCATCCCCATCATAGTGGCCGTGTACTCCGTGGTGTTTGTGGTGGGCTTGGTGGGCAACTGTTTGGTCATGTATGTCATCATTAGGTGAGTTTTCAGCTTTGAAATATGCAACATAGGCATGCATGCTGTGTTCAAAACAACGAAAGTCATATGGGTGAAACGGCATCTTCACGCAGAGCGCAGCTTACACAGTACAATAGGAGATCTGGTGCGTACTGGGCTGCACAGTGGCTCGGTGGGTGGAACTTTAGTCTGCAGCTAGAAGATCCCAGGTTCGCGTCCTGGCCTTTCTAGGATCTTTCTGCATAGGGTTTACATGTTCTTCCTGTGCATGTGGGTTTCTTCCGAGTTCTCCGGCTTCCTCCCACAGTCCAAAAACATGTTGAGGTTAATTGGTATGTCTACATTGTCTGTGGGTGTAACTGTGAGTGTGATTGTTTGCCTCTATACCTAGTGATAGACTGGTGACCTGTTCATGGTGTCCCCTGCCCTCACTGTAAGTCAGATTAAGCAGTGTATAGATAATGGATGGATGGACTGCATCTCAGTCACTATTTCATACTCACTGTGCTAAAAATATGTGACATAAGACAACTTTATTGTGAATTTGGCTGAACTAAAATGTAACATACAGTATATGAGCACAGGGAGCAGGAGAGAAGCAAGTACACTGAGTTTAGGTTGCACTGAAGCAACAGATGACATGAAAACACCCACAGCCTGCTCTGCTTTGTGATTTCAAAACAGTCTTAAAGTTTCAACCATCACTGAATGTATGTCAGCTTTTACCGTTTTCACGCTGACCTGTGGACATTCGATCAGCGCCAACGGTGATGTTAGGTACATTCGGTGGGCTTTGCTTGTGGCTGAGTCATCTTACAGTTAGCAGAAGCAGCTCTAGAAAGTAAATATACCTGGTGGACTGTGAGGCAGCAGCTCCTGAATGGTTTACCTGGGAGCAGAGAGGAGGCAGGATTATACAACATTTGATCCTCAGTTGGAATGTAGCAGCTCAGTAAAATTCACACTAGCTTTTTCAGCTGGGAGGCTAATTGTGGGGGCGTACATTTCATATCTTAACAACTTTAACCACATACCTCCAAGTTTATAACAACTACACAACACAATATAAGGATTTTATCATGTGGGACATGTAAAGTCTATAGGCTATATTTCCTCTTGAAGCCTATTTGTTACCTTTTTGTGTGGTTCAGTGTAAAGCATCATACAGATTTTCTTATTTTAAATGTTGCCCATAAATCAGATGATGGAAGTGGAAAAGTGGGGGTTATTTTCCTCCCTCTGCCTCCTTTCGCTATGTTTTTAAATAATTCCTTATCTGAAAAGGTGATTTCATTATTCAATTTCTTCCTTTACAGCTTTTAAACAAAAAACAAATGTACAATAAATAACAATCCAAGACTATTGCTTCTTCATGTTTCCATCTTCTCCGCTACAGATACACCAAAATGAAAACAGCCACAAACATCTACATCTTCAACCTGGCTGTGGCCGATGCTCTGGTCACCACCACTATGCCCTTCCAGAGCACCGACTACCTGCTCAGCTCCTGGCCCTTTGGTGAGGTGGCGTGCAAAGTCTTCATCTCCATTGATTACTACAACATGTTCACCAGCATCTTCACCTTGACCATGATGAGTGTGGATCGCTACGTGGCCGTCTGCCATCCCGTTAAGGCCTTGGATTTCCGCACGCCTGTCAAGGCCAAGATTATCAATGTGATCATCTGGGTGCTGTCATCGGCTGCTGGGATCCCTGCCATGGTACTCGGCAGCACTAACACCAATAACGGTACACTGACCTTGCAAGCATTTACTTTTTCTTTGTCTGAATCAGTTGTGATGGTTAAGAGGGTTTTACAAGTCTTCCTGTTTCACTGATGGAACATATTTGTGTCATCTGTAGAGACAGAATGCCTTCTATCTGCTGCAAAGGGATTCTAAGGCAATTTTAAACTCAAAGCTCTACTACAGTCAAGCATCAGTGCCCTGAATGCAGGTTTCTCGAGAGTTTACTTTGGCTAGTCAATTAGATGAAGCGATGGCAGGTATAATGGGTCTTACTTTTCTGAGAACTGCAACTGAAAAAAATGTTTTTCTTTTAGTGACTGTTAGATGTGCATATATACAATGAAGCTCCATTCATTATACGAATAGGGCACTTTGACCCAGGGCTAACAGACTACCTGGTAAGTCTAGTTAAGCTTTCTGGATGGACAACATTACTGCATCACAGGGCCTCATACTGTACGTTCTATTGATGCTAATGACATGGCTCCACTGATGGCAGTGTTGGTTGTTTATTTAGCACTTTGGTCCGGACTGAAACAGTCAAGGCTAATTGTTTTATGGATTGGCATGAAATCTTGCGCATACATTAATTTCCCCAAAAGGATTCATCGTGATGACTTTAGGGATCATCTTATTTTTCCTCTGTGGGGTGTCATCTTTTCTGGTTTAATGAAGTGGCTCAAGCCAACCCAGCACTTACTGGGACTGGGTGGATTACCATGAAATCTGGCATCAAGACCCCCGGAAGATGAACAGAGTTTTCAGTGTCACCAGAAATATAGATTTTAAACCCACTTGCGCATAAGCATAAGCAATTAATACATTTTTGTGTCACATTTTAATTTAGTTCTAAGCTGCTGTAAGAATCTAATAATGCCAGTCTTAATAACTGTGGATCCTCTTATGTGAATCCATAAATGGAGGCAGTGTATGAATAGATAATAAATGTCAAAATAATATAACATTAATAAATAGTTAAAATATATAATTAATGCTAAATATTACAGTGGCATTAAATTAAAAATCCTAAATTCAAACATTAAAAATGCATGCAGCACTGTTATTACATTATCTTGCATAAACCAGTCATTAAATGTTTAGGTACAGTTAAAAAAAAAAATGTTAAATGGGTGTCTTGAAAAAAAACAACTTGTTTATCTATTACCATTCCTGAAAATGATTTTCTCTCCTACTGTACTTCAGATTTTATGCTAATGCAGAAAAACGTTACACTAACACTTATAATTAACAGGGCAAACATTACAGCTTTTGAGCACATTGGCTTGCTGACATTAATGTTTAGCTCAAAGCACAAGAGTACAGACTATGCCCTGAATATTAAAGGTGGAAGTAGCCATTGTGACATAACCATTCAGTATGTGGACAACTGTTTTAAGCCTCAAGTTTGGAATTTAGCTGTCACCATCTTGGTCTTTTGAAAGTGGATGTACCCAACAGAGGTTGGATCTGACTGACAATCCAAGGACACAACACATGTCCATCCAGTCACAACTTGGCAATCATGAAGTGGCCTCGTCCTAAAACATAAGTTTCTATATTTTCTGTTTTACTCTAAGTGGAACCTCAGTTTAAATTAATAACATCATGCTGCCTGAAAGAACAAGTGATTGAGATCATAAATTTATTTAAAAAATGTTTACTGAGGTAACAGATACACTAAGAAGTATTCATTTTCTCATACACTTCTGTATAGTTGGAGTTTTTTTTTTTTTTTAACAACCAGACACGTCGTTCCCTGCTGGCTATTAGAAAGACTACAGGTCAAAGGCAGTTTCACATTAGCTTCAATTTTCAGTCCCTGAGGCTACGTCCATCTATTACGTACAGTGCTAACTTACAGAGCTGCTAGCATGGCTGTACATTTTGTTGAAGTCTTGTTTTTTATGTCTTTGAATGTGCCTGGTTAAGTCCGCTACACTAACTCTGCTTTTCTGTAACTAACAGGGACTACAGAATGTGCTTTACAGTTTCCTGAGCCCTATACCTACTATGACACCCTGATGAAGATCTGTGTCTTCATTTTTGCCTTTGTGGCACCTGTCATCATTATTACCGTCTGCTACACGCTGATGGTCATGCGGCTGAAGAGTGTGCGCCTGCTGTCGGGTTCACGCGAGAAGGACCGCAACCTGCGTCGGATCACTCGTCTGGTGCTCGTGGTGGTGGCCGTCTTCGTGGTGTGCTGGACGCCCATCCACATCTTCATCCTGGTCAAGGCGCTGTCAGCCAATGTCCCTGAGACTACCGCCGTCACGGCCGCCTACTTCTTCTGTGTGGCGCTGGGCTACACCAACAGCAGCCTCAACCCCATCCTCTACGCTTTCTTGGATGAGAACTTCAAGAGGTGTTTCAGGGACTTTTGCTGCCCAGGAGCCCAAGGACACAGTGACTGTCAGGGAGTGAGCCGAGTCAGAAGCACCCTACGGGATCATTCATGTCCTGCAGAAGCACGGGGAGGAATGAAGCAGGCCAGGTCTGTATGACTAGCCATGGACATGTCTTCGATGCCCCATCAGGGCTGGGAGGACTCCAATGACCTGGGCTTGACTCAAATCACCACTGCCATCTGAGCAAGAGCCTAGACGGAGAGCTAGATGGGATTTCCGCTTCTGTTATGTTGGTCAAATAGTCCAAAAACATGTTCACTTAAAGAATAAGCAAAGTGCTAATCTTTATTTTCTTTTTATTGTTACCAAATTCAATGAAAAGTCAGAGAAACAACAATGATTTCATTCCGCTAATTTCACACACAATATGTTGCCATGAATATTCACTAACACACTAAACTGTATTAATCCACTGCTGAAAATTGTCCCCACCAAATCCACTATTTACCCCAGGTTGAAAACAATTTTAAAGAGCGTCAGACCAACATGCTTTGGTTTTGGCTTATTGGATTTGTTGAGAAAACATTAGATATGTCCTCTAAAATAAACTTTATTATAAACATTTTAATCCTGTGAGAAGTATAAACCTGTTCAGTCATTCTATCATATTTCATTATTTCTGCCATTCCTACTGAAGAAATTCAAGCATCTATGAGGACATGTACTTTTCAAATGATTTATGTTTCATATCAACACTGCAAAGATGGAGAAAGATGTCCAAACAAGACAAACCAAAAGTATTTATGTGGCTAAATTCACATGACATGTATATTTACATTTAAGTAAATAATATAGTTCATACATGCACAAAAAAATAAATTGATGCTGTAGGCACAGAATGAAAATAAATTATTGTCCCTGCTTATTTAGGGAGCAACATGCAGTACAAGCATCCGTTTAAAGTGACATTGTTTTTTGTGAATCCTAGTTTTGTGCTTAGCTGGATTGTACATGTGTGAATAGCTTTTTTCTCTGCATATTCTAACTTTGACATGTATGTATGTATAATATAAAATAACCTCTCAGGGATGAATCCTCTAATTCACAACTCAATCACTGAAGGTTCTCAATCTAAGTATTTTGTCCCCTCATCAGACGGCTGAATTTCACTCGACCTCACTGTGAAATCAGCAGCTATTGTTCTTTGAAGGTGGACTTTGTGCTATAATAAACTACAATTACTACATCTGACGCTGTTCCACACCTTTAAGCTATTACAGCTGTGATGTCGCGTCTCACCATCAAGATGACGAATATTGTGCACAGTGCCAACCTGGCATGTTCTCACCTCGTCTTAAATGACAACTATGTGAAAACTGGGCAGAGGGCTCCAAGGCAACTGCCAACATGACAGTAACAAACTTCTATTTGATTCCATGTTCATTCTGTACATTTCTGCTCAGTGTTGCATCATTTCAGCCTTAAAACCGTGTTGTTGTGAACTGGAATGCTCATGTCTGGAAGGTGATATTGAGCAGGTCATTTAAAAAGCAACACCACTTTTTCACCTTTAGATATTCTACACTGTCTGTGGTGACTGTGCCGTCTTGAGCTGTGGTTCATTATAATGAATACAAGTCTGTGAATACTTACAATTAAGGGACATTTCTGATGATGTATCTTGAATTTATCTACTTCCACATGATTCTGTTGTGGTGTATACTGCGCCTTTGTTTCATCTTGTAAAAAACGATTCATGTGACTGATTTACTGTCTTGGTTTCTTTTTTTTTGTCTTGGTTTCTTGAATTATTGTAGCTGTTGTTGTAGTCACCAGGTAAACCATATTTAATGAAATATGTTCTTAGTGTAGAGTTAAGCATTCAAATATTTATCTGTTCAAATCTGATAGAGTAGTGATAGCAGAAAAGTGTTTTTGTGCCTTGTTTGTGTGCCTTATGTTTAGCCTCTAATTTCAGCTTCTGAAAGATCAGCGTTTAGCCACATCCATTTGTTTCCTTTAAGAGTGTTTGAGATTACTGCTTGAAGTTATTGTAGCATTACTTAAGAAAATCAAAGTTTTACAGAGGATGTGCTGTACCACCAATAGCTTGGTTGTAGTGTAGAATTCCTCTGCTATTCTAACTTATTTGATAAACAACACTGCATTAAATTCTAACTGTTTTTAAACAAAACATCAGCTGAATTCAGCCCAGGTCTGAGCCTCATGTACGTCCAGTGTGCTGCTGCTACTGTATCTGATGGATATTTTGATGTATATTTTATCTTTGAATGTCAAAACCTGCTTTATACATGCACAACTGAGTCACAATAAAGCTGTAAAATCAGAAATTGGTTGATTCAAGGAAGACATTGGATAATAAGGGTTTTCATTCAGCCCATAATCATATCCATGTGGGTTCAAGGAAGACGACTGTCACAAATCAGCCTTGAGAATGTATCCTCCCCCCTCCCCGTTTTTCAATCATGTCCATTCAGCTCAGATTAAAAAAAATTGCGTTTCCATAGTGAGTGCACTGACTGATAAGCAGAAGTCCAAGGCTGGCTTTGCTAATTGTAAGGCATTCTGTGTTGCTGGCCTTGCAGAGGAATTCGAAATGACTGAAAATGCAGCTCCTGTGTGAAGGGCTTAAGGATATTTTGGTGCTGTCATGCCTCTCTAGTTTTTTTAAATGATTATCTTTTTATTCTGCTATAGACTTCTGTGTGTCTGGAACATTTGGAAGCTGTGGGTACAGGTTACAAGGCCAGCACCATGAAAAGCTACGAGTGCAGCCTTATATCTAATTAAATTACTGCTATCCACACTGACACACTCTGTGATGAAGGATTTCTGATAGCATGGCAGCCAACAGAACAATCACATGCAATATTAGAGTATAAACTGAGGCAGCTGTGACACTTACGTCAGTCCAGTTCTCTCCATCATTCAGTCGTTGTCACAGCTCTCCATCTTCGTGTCTCCTCCGATACATGTGCTGCGGCCTGAAGAAAGGGATATGAGAAAGAATGTTCAGGATACGAGAAGCTTCCTCTGGCAGCTTCAGTCCAAATGTACTTACAATTAATAAACATACTGTATGTACAAACAACTATTTTTTTGACATACAGTGGTGGAAAAAGGTTTTCGGACACCTCAAGGATTTGTGTAATATTGCATTAAGATTCACTCTTAGGTCTTCAAGTACAATTTCTTTTATTACAGTCACAGCCAAAATATTAAACAAATTCTAAAAAAGCCATTTAAAACTTAAAATTGATTGGTTCCACAAAAATGCATAAGAAATTTTGAGTACTGAGTCATTTTAGTATCTGTGATCCACTAATGAAGGTCCTGCTTTTTATTAAAAGACAATTTTTGTTGCCATGCTTCGTGTCTATATGAAGCCACCACATTGTGAAAGTTCTTCAGAGACAAAAATGGCTAAAACAAGGAACCTAACATAGGAAACATGCCTGAAGATAGAGATTCTCAGCCAGGAAGGGTACAGCTGCTGCCAGATAACCAGGAAGTGCAGATGTAGTCCTTCAGCAGTTGGGTAAACTGCAGAAATATAGATGAACCAACAGCTTGGAAGACAAACCAAGATCTGTGCCTCCAAGGGTTTCTTCAACAAGATATGATCACATCCTGATCTGAATGTGCATTGAAAACCACCAAATGACATCATAGGAGCTTCAGCAGCAGTGGTCAAACCAAACTGGTGTCCAGTGTTCCTCCTGCACTGTACATGGTCGACTTTTAGATCATGGCTTAAGATCCTACAAGGCTGCCAAGAAGCTCCTGCATTGTTGGGTCCAAGCACACAAGAACTGGACAGGCAGGAAGTGAAACAAGAGTCTGTGGTCAGAGGAATCCAGCTTCCAGCTTTATCTTCCTCCTGCTAATGTGAGGGTACACAGAAGGCCAGGTGAATCATTATCTTCAGCATGTACAGTACCTACTGTCAAGCATGGTGGAGGCAGTATCATGGTTCGGGGATGCATGAGTGCTGCTGGTGTTGGTCATCTCACTGTCTGTGATGGCACATTTAACTCTGTCAAGTATTGTGATATTCTCCAAACCTGCACGCTCCCTTCTGTACGTGCTCTGTTTAGGTCAAAACTGAATGTTTCAACAAGATAATGTCTCTTGTCACACATCCAGGGCCAGTAGAACTTGGCTGCAGGAGCACAGTATCCAGGTCTTAGAGTGGCCAGCTCAATGCCCGGACATAAACCCCATTGAAAATCTGTGGTGGATTATCAAAAGGTCTGTTTCAGAGCGTAAACTAAAAAATTTAGAAGAATTCAAAGCAGTAATTCAAGAAGAATGGGACAAGATTACCCCTCAACAGTGTGAAAGGCTTGTGGGGAACATGCCAGCCAGGATTAGAATTCTTCATATTATGAGGTTCAGTAACAGGCTCTTGCTTCTAATAAGGACCTGACAGGCATCGTTTTTCAAAGAAAAACTGTGACTTATCACTTGTTGCATAAGGCATGTGGTAATCATAATGGCGATGGAAGAAAATAGAACATGAATCTGTTATTTATGTGTGTTAGTACTAAGTGTAATTAGGACATATTAACAGGCCATTGGTGCTTACTGCTTTTTGTTGAGACACTCATTATAAAGGGTTTATGAGAAGTAACATTATTTGTGGTTCATAAATTATTTGATAAAGCTTCAAAGATTTCTCACAAGAACAAGACTAAGTTGGCAGGTTGTCAAAGATCTCTTTGTAACTGATGTCACAACACTGTGAATGTGAATACAGCGTTGATAAAGAGATTTGGATCTTTCTCAGAAGGGAAGTCCTATCATTGTTCACTGGAAGGTTTTTCTGATGAAGTAAACAGCTCAAGAAGCAAAATGAGTGTTATGCATGAGCCCCAGCCAAGGACAGGAGAGGTTTCTGCTTTTGTTAATCATGCATGACATGACTGATAGTCTGAAGTCTGAAAAACAAAACATTTAGAGATTTCACCATACAGGAAAATATAGAGGGCTTCGTTTCACTATTTTCTTGTATTTTGTAGCCAAAATTATTAATTGATGTGGGCTTGGTTCATTTAAATACCTGTTCAGATCAGCCAAATTATCAAATTAGCCATGACAAGAAAATATAAAGTCTCATTAGGCATCAAATTACCCTCACATTTATCTCTTGACCCATTAGCAGGGAGCCCAACCCCAAGTTTAGGTGCCACTCGATCTAAATGTAAAGTAGCTCCACTTACATCAGTAGATTGCTACTTCCACTCTAATACATCGGGAACATTCTAATGAAATTACATAATAGCACTCCAGTGGAACCATTTATCTGCAGAATAAATGCTTCTGCTTTGATTTCAGGCACATAGCTGTATTTCAGTATGATTTTTGAATGCTTTTACTTGCAGTATTTTTGTATTGTTGTCCTGGTATATGCCCCTGGACTTCCACTGAGTCCTGAAGTCATTGATTCAACCCCTAAAATCTCATTTCTGAGTATCAAAGTTGCTTATTCACAAGTATTTTTTAATGAAAATAATCCCTTATGTCTCAGATGTAGACACCGTTTCTCTGTCTAGAATGTGCAGATCAATGACGTTAATGCGACTGTTTTCTTACCCTTACCTACTCATTACCGTCACATTACTCATTACTCCGCCAAGGAACACGATGGAGTTATGTGACGATCGGCGTACGTGAATCCTTCCTTCCGTCTGTGCACAACATTACTCAAAAACAGACAACCGGATTTACATGAAATTTTCAGGGAAGGTCAGAAATGACACAAGGACCGATTGATTAGATTTTGGCAGTGATGCAGCTGATGGTCTGGATCCACGATTTCTGTATCACTGATAACAGCATGGAGTCACTGTAAATATGACAACAAGTGAACACTACGTCAGCTGCCTACTGACGATCACATGGTTGTGATCCTACTACAAATCGACTGCCGCAGACTTATCGAGACTTAGCCATCGGAAATGATATAAGGAATGAGCTGCCTTGGCGGACTACTGCAGTCTTTGAGTACTTTTCTGGTTACAGCTTGTGCTCACCAGATTACCTGCAAAACTGCAAAACTTCCCTGTGCTACAGAATAGCAAGTTTATGTATTAATAATGAAGTAATTACACCATAATTAAAATCCCTTCAGACTAAAATCTCATTTTCAAGAGAGACCTGGCCAAGAAGCTACACATTATAAATCAGATTATAAAATTAAGCTCGACAACAATTGACATAGGACAAAGTTAGGCACATTAAAGCAATCAAGAAATGAAGACCCACAAAATAAAATCTACTTTCAGAAGAGAAGTTGCACTCTCCAGGTACACATTTTTGAATGAGAGCTTTGAAAGAAGACAACATAATTAAACTGTAGTTTCTTCTCAAGGTTATTCTGGGGTCAAAATAGCAGAGTGTAGTTCTACTAAGTTTAGAGCAAATCCTGGGTACCATGTGTCATTTAAATGAATTAAATTTTTAAAACATCTGTTGCTGTGCAATGGAAAGTTACAAAAGTAACAGGGGAGTTTGCCGAGTATTGCTTTGGACATAAAAATATACAAATGCTGTAGTTTTCTTGGGTTTGATGAAGGCCAAGTTTCAAGGTGGGAATGCTCAGACATAGTGTTGATTGCTAATGTTGCTCATAATGCCGCCAGCATTTTAAACACCATACATATTAACAAGGTGGAAAAAAGGATTTTCTCCAGGGGTGGAGGTGTCTTTGAGAAAAATCTACCAACTTAACCAATAATTCCACCTCTGATCTGTAAAGCACTGGTTATTTGATTCACAGACTTTTGGTCAAGCCATGGCAACATATAAACCCTTTGTAAAGGTACCTTTTCATAATGCAGTAACAATTACTGTGTATCTCTGGAGGGGTATTTTATACATTGTGAATTATACATTACAAAAAGTCAATATTAATGTGCAAATTAGTCAACATCTGATTGAAATCAACATTTCATGCCACTGAGTAAGCTCAAAGGGAATCTTTGGATTTGTTGGGATTCTCACAATTCACAGATCAATAGGTTGTTTTGCCATGAATATCAGGTTAACAATGTTGCCAAAGCGTTAAGGATTGAGGAATTTTATGTAGTATTATTTTCCAGCAATTCATTTGCTATACCTATTTATCTGTTGGGGGACATAGGGAGAAGGGAAGGGTACACCAAGAACACGCACAATCACACTCTTACTATGGCCAGTTTAGAATCTTTAGTTACCCTATTGTTCCTGCTACAGGATAGAACGGTGTATAGAAAATGGATAGATGAAATTAACATATCATGTTATGTTTTTAGACTGTTGGAGGAGGGCAGAGTACAGGGGAAACATGCAAACTAGTTGAGCCAGAGACTTGAACCCAGGACCTTCTCTGTGACAGTGCTAACCACTCCATCACTGAGCCACCACATGCTTTATTATGTAATATTTGACTGACTCTGATTAGGACTGCAGAGCGACATTTTCTTCAGGTGGTCAGTGTTGGGTCTTACCTGATAAGTAAGTCTCAGGACCAGATGTCAAAAGGGACTCATTGGGGTTTGCAGTGCCTGAAAATCTCACTATGTCTTTGGAGCTGGATTTGAGATGTGACCAAACTGTGTTTTTTATGTAATAGTGTAGTCCTGATGACTGAGTGGACCCTAAATTTCACTACCATTGAGGGTGATTCCTGAGATTATACCGTAAATATTTGAGTTCAGATTCTAATTGGTATGCCTGTTTTGTATTTTTCCCCAAATCTGAGTTTATCTTTGGTTTCCTGAGATCTAGGATTTCTTATGGAAGATCATGACTTTAGTTTTGTTAAGGCTGACGTTCAGGGTCCAGATCTGACAGTATTGCTTCAGAAAGTCCAGATGCTGCTGTAGTTCTTGTTGCGTGACAGAAACGTTAGGTCAGTGGCACAGAGCACAAATTTAACTTGCTCTTAGGTAAGGGTTAAACCATAACCATCCACACTGCTCCAACATTACCTCTGGGTCATTGATGCAGATGTTAAATACTGTTGGTAATAAGCTGTTGCCCTCGACAACACCGCTCTCAGGTGAGGAGGTCTGGAGTTTTCTTGTCAGACTGAATGCTGCATTTATTACTAACATACATTGACAAATATGTCATCATTTTTAACCCCCGTACTGATTTAGATATAGTTTTTTTCTAAAGATAACCGAATATAACCAGATAGATACAAAAGCCATCATCATGTTTCAAATTCAAGAAACGTGCAAAGATTTTACTTTTGTTATTTTGCTGTATGTTATGATTAATTACAGTATAAATGTGGTCATTAGTGCTGTCATCCAAAGGCTGTTGATACTGCTGCATCAACCTTCACCAGATTACCGCTCACACATCATTGTTCTTAAGTGTCTACTGTGCTGTATGAACAAGTATACAGGGCTATTTGAAGATGCAACATTTGCTGTCATTTTCCCCACCCAAGGAAAAAGGTTTACCTTTGATGTGAAAAAAATTTGTCTGTTATGCTTTCTCTACAAAATAATACTGCAAGCTCTTAAACTTGTTATGTGAAATGCCTGAGATGACAAATGCAGTGAATTGGCGCTGTAGAAATAAAGCAGAATTGAAGTGAATCTTACAGGCAGTGGAGGACTAACAAAGCCTGACGGTGGGAGCTGTGTCTGTCAGCTGGGACAAAAGGCTTTTTCTGGAAGCTGCAGTTCATCCACTCACCACTGAGAAACAGCAGCGCATCTAAATCTTCATTGGTCAAAACCGTTAAGGCCAACCAATGGGATTCTTTTGCGTCTGCGCAGTTGCTTCCGGGTGTCTTCAATGAAGAAATCCGTTTGGAATAGATTCGCGTTGTTTTCTCAGGAAAGCTAAAAGCTACGAGGCTATTAAACGTGTAGAAAATGAACAGAATATTCGGTCGCGGAAAACCCAAAGCGCCTCCTCCGAACCTGTCGGACTGTATTGGTAACGTGAGTACAGTCAGGCTGGGAGTTAATGTTGTTTACGTCCATATTATGTGACCTAACGGGACCGTTACTGAGCTAGCATGGTTACAAAAGGGTAGTCACAACAACAAACCGGGTTCGGTAGCTCACAGGCTACAGTTAATACGTGCTCTCCGTTACAAAAAAGAGAAATACAAAGAGAAATGTGATACAAACAGCGACGCTTCTTTTACATTCACCATGTTTGTGAACGACAACTCTCAATTCTTTGACAGGCTTTCACCCCCATCTTTTTCTGTAATGCACACACATACTAACAGGACTTTTCAGGACCATTTCTGCCCTGTCAGGATGCCGCAAATCATTACCTCTAACAGATCTCCTCCTCGCTCAGGTCGATGCCAGGTCAGAGTCCATAGAGAAGAAAATTAGCAGGCTAGATGCTGAATTGATGAAGTACAAGGATCAGATGAAAAAGATGAGAGATGGGCCCTCGAAGGTAGGACACACAGCCTTTGGTGTTATAAAGGTTACAAGACGCACTTAACAGCAACGTTATTTATTCCCTTTCAAATGCAGAACATGGTGAAACAGAAGGCGATGAGAGTCCTGAAGCAGAAGAGAATGTAAGTGTCCCAGTCTAATGTATGTTTTAGCACAGATATAAGAACTACAACCAGACTGATGTGTGACTGATATTTTTTTGTCAGAGCCCATCCTAATACTAACAATAGAAGCACTCAGAGAGCGCAGTACTCCGCCAAGGCTGTTCATTCCCCCATATGGCATTGTCAGAAATGTAGCTTCTTTTTTTTTTTTTTTTTTTTTTTAGAAATGCAGCATTTGTTTATTAGTTGTTGATCAGAAATCACGGCAACATAGAATGTGGCCATTTAATATTGATGTACCCACAAACAAAATGACCTTTGGCTGAGCACAGGTATATATTATGCATGTGTACGTTATGTATGGATAATCGCATGACCTAAATATGTAGCGGGTGGCAGGGATTGATGGGACTCGGAAACACCCCCACAATTTCATCAATTGTTCCTCATATCATTTCCGATGGATCCACTGCGGTCGATTTATAGTAGGATCACAATCGTGATGGTCAGCAAGCAGCTGACGTAGTGTTCACTTGTCATAGTTTCAGTGACGCCGTGCCACTGTCTCGCAATGATACAGAAATCTGTAACAAATCTGTGGATCCAGACTATATGCCGCATTACTGCCAAAATCTAATCAGCTGGTTCTTGTGTCATTTCTGACCTTCCCTGAAAATTTTATCCAAATCTGTCTGTCCGTTTTTGAGTAATGTTGCTAACAGACAAACAGACAAACCAACACCGATCGTCACATAAGTCCGCTGCATCCCTTGGCGGAGTAATTATCAGAAATGAAAGAGACAAATAAGCGATCTCAGGAACCAATATATATATTTGCTGTAAAAATGTACATTTTGTTGTTAAAATGTAGAGTAACACAAGCTCAAAACTTTGTTGAAATGTCTTTATATGTTTTACATGAAAAATTAAAAGACAGTTTTTCAAGGTTCATCTTTCAGTATTGATAGGCTATCACAGCTGTTAGCGCTGAACAATTAATCGATTTCAGCTCAATTTGCAATTAGCAAATGGGTTCCAATTTAAGATGTAAAATTGGTAGCTTTTAGTGATGCTGTATTGAAAATCAAATTGCAATCGCAATATCATCAGAAAAATTACATTTAGATATTTTCACACAGTCATTCAGCCCCTGCTGTTAACGCGTGATCTGTAACCAAGCAGATAGTGCTGGACATTGATTGAGACTACAGAGTGGTAACTACTAACAGAGAGGCAGCTATAACAGAGAGGCAGCTACAACAGAGCCAAATTAGAAAATCTTTGAGTTATTTTATTCAAATAGAAATAGAAGAAAATTAAATCACAAGACCCTGAGGCAATGCCATCAAATAAAGCAGAAGAAATTCAGTTTATCATAATGTAAGACAAACAAATTCTCACAATTTGAGAAGCTAGACTGAGTAAAAATTTTGCAGTTTCATGAAGACTGACAAACAGTTTATTGATCATCAAAATTGATTAATTATCATTAACATGGATAAGAACTTTCAAAGCAAACTGCTGTTTTTACACAGGTATGAAGGTCAAAGGGAGCAGCTGGCTCAGCAGTCTTTCAACATGGAGCAAGCAAACTACACAATCCAGACATTAAAGGACACCAAAACAACAGTAAGAGCCACACTTCTTGAGAAGAACACCAAGCAGTTTGGGTTACTGTTACTGTTACTGTTGGGTTCATTTTTTCAAAACAACAGCTTTTTTTAAAACCATGCTACTGCTTTTACTATACAAGAAGTATTTTTTTAATGAAAGATTGTTTTGATTTTGTTCTATCTTTTAATCCCTCCCTAACACAGGGACACAGATCTGACTTAGTGACTCTGCATGTGTTGTTACCCAGAACGCACCTGTACCTAAATAGACATGAGACAGATTATGTTGCCAGTGACTAAATATACCTTCTGCAACTTATTTTCTGTTCCCAGGTGGATGCCATGAAGATTGGTGCAAAGGAAATGAAAAAGGCCTACAAGGATGTCAAACTTGATCAAATTGACGTATGTTTGTTACGTATCAGTGAACTGTCTCTGTTATATTTACAATTAAAGCATAGGTGATTCCAGCCAGGCAAGGCATGAATGCCAATTCCGATGAAGTGACTTGTACAAACTGAAGCAGGGATTATGTCCAGCTAATGCAGGAATCACCAACGTTAGAAATTACTTTATTTGTAGGAATTGTAATTTGCATTTCTGTGTTTACTCTTTGCTTTGCTATTTACGTTTTCCAATGAGGCAGCAAATTAGCAGGTTCCACCCTTCAGTTTGCAGATTTTAACAACCTGCAGTGTCTACCATGTTTCAAGGGGATATAATGAGCAAACCTGCCAGGTCTTGCTCTGTTTAAGCGTCCAATTATCTATTCCTTATGGTGTCTACTGTTAAGGTTGTGTGCTGGGAGAGCAGGAAGGAGGACCCAAATGCAGATGTAACCGGGAAAGCAGGAACAGTACTTAGGTTTTTTCACCCTCTGAACTCAAAGGTTCTGGGTGTTCTTTGCTCCTGTCACAGTTTTCCTTGCTATGGGCTCATTTTTCACTGCAACAGCACAACCATAGCAAGAGATAGACAGAACCCAAACATGTCTTTTGTGTATTATAACACAGTTATTCAGCATCATCCACAATTTTAAACTTGCAACTATGGCACTAACAAAGTTAGAATATCATCAGTTGTTAAAAAAAGACAAGAAAAACAAAGTAAAAAAGAAGGGTTACAAAAAAAATGTCTCTTGATACTACACATACTTTATTACATACATTTGTATTTGTTTCCTTAATTCTCCTGTGTGCTTTGTGGAAACAGCCTGCAGTTAAGCCAAAAAAGTCTCTGAATTTTGTCATTTGCATTTCAAAACTTTACAGTTGTACCAAAGACCACAGAATTACGTCTTTTTCAGAATCTGTTTTGTGTAATTATTGCATTTTTTAAGTGTATTACATGTAGAGTAAAATAATTTTGATGAAGTATCACAATTTTAACCTTAGACTTGGTTGCGTTTTACTCTCAGATAGAGAATTCAGCAATTCCTTCTGGTCTAACAATTTTTGGCTCTGATAAATATGTAATTTTAGCAGATTTTAAAAACAACATGCTGTTCAAACTTGCCAGTTGGTTATGGGATTCAGCGGGTTACCGAATGCAACAAACAGAAGTTCGCAGGCAGGATGGCAGGTTGGCAGGCAAATAAAAACACAGGCGGCCAGAGATAGTGGTCGGACAGCTTATCAGGAAAACAGGCAGGAAAAAACACAGCTGGAGAGCTGGGCAAACACACTAAAACAATCTGGCTCGGAGTGGAAGTGGAGATGTGTGTGTATATATAGAGAGAAGCTGACTGGGAGCAGGTGAGGTGGGTGTGGCAGATTGGTGGCAGGCAGCAGACTGAAAGACTGAGGACATCTGGTGGGTGAAAGGGGTGATGCAGAAAAACAGGATTAAAGTAATCTGTGAAAGTGTACCAGGTGGCGAGAACTTCTTATCTTACATGACAATATTGTTGGTTGCGAGTAAAAATTTCCCCTGTCGCCGAGTTCAGACACTAAAAGTGGGCACATATGTTTGGACTTTCAGGATTTACAGGATCAGCTGGAGGACATGATGGAAGATGCCAATGAGGTACAAGAAGCCCTGAGTCGCAGCTACGGCACTCCAGAGATCGATGAGGATGATCTTGAAGCAGGTATGCCTGAATGTCTGACGTATTGGTTTTCACTTTGTAGGCAGACCCATGCATTTAGTGTCATTAGTAGAGTCCTAAGTACACTGTGTTTTCTGAATGTGCCTTTTCTCAAAAATATCATGATAAAAAATACTCTACACATTAATAACGCTTACAGGCGTTGCTGACTGCAATTAAAGTCCAGTGCACTAACCAGGACAGAGCTATGCTCAGTTAAATTACTATGAGAAGACAGTAGATTTTAATGAGACTATGAACTGATGACTATTTAACAGTTTTTCAAACCTTCAAACTTTAAATTCTGTAGCTTTTTTACCCAGGCTACCCTGGGTTTTTTGATCCCTTGTGTACAGTATTACAGTGGCAGTATAACTGTGGTTTCAGAGCTGGATGCACTGGGTGATGAGCTGCTGCTGGATGATGACAGCTCCTACCTGGATGAGGCCTCAGCTGCTCCATCTATCCCTGAGGGAATCCCAAGTGACAGCAAAACAAACAAGGTAATGGTCTACAGGACACAAAGTTTGCTATCACTGATGACAGTCAATGCATGGAGTGGAGAGTTATGCTTAGAAAATAAACACCAAAGTAAAATCAGAAGTAACTAGAAAAGCACGCAGAGTGCAGTCCTACACCAAGGCTGTTCATTCACCCATATGGCATTGTCAGAAATGCAGCATTTTTTTTTTTTGCTGAATTGCAGCATTTGTTTATTAGTTATTGATGATCAGAAATCACACCAATGTGGAATGTGGCCATTTAATATAGATGTACCCACAAACAAAATGACCTTGCACTGAGCACAGGCATGTGTTATGCATGTGTACATTATGTACGGATACCGAATCACGTGACCTAAATATGTAGCGGGCGGTGGGAATTGATGGGACTCGGAAACACTCCCACAATTTAATCAGTTGTTCCTTGTATCATTTCTGACAGGTAAGTCCCGATTAGTCTGCAGCGGTCGATTTGTAGCAGGATCACAATCGTGATCATCAGCAGGCAGCTGACGTAATGTTCACTTGTCGTCGTTAGAGTGACACCGTGCCACTATCTCACAATGTTTCTGAAATCTTTAACAAATCTGTGGATCCAGACTATAAGCTGCATCACTGCCAAAATCTAGTCAATTGGTCACTGTGTCATTTCTGACCTTGCCTGAAAATTTCATTTAAATCCATTAATCCGTTTTTGAGTAATGATGCGAACGGACAGACAGACATTCAAACCAACGTCGATTGTCACATAACTCCGGCACGTTCCTTGGCGTAGTAATTGTTCTATAGTTCCATCTTTCGTATTTACCTCATTATGTCTGAATCATATTTTTTAGCTCCCCCAACTTCTAGGCAGCCGCTAAAATTATCTCATTAATATATGAAATAAGGGTAACCTATTACAATGATATACAAGCAACCTCTGTGATACCTGTTCATGGTTTAGCCTGTTTTACAGAAATTCCTGCGTAAATTAGCAAAAAGTCAGTTTATATATCAATTATATTGTATAGAAATCTCAAACTGCATAAGTGCATTTAAAACATAAAAAAAATGTTACATACAGATAATAATACAGATAATGCAAAGTTTCTATCAAATGGCAGTTTGTTACGTCGCCATCTTTACCCATCAGCTGTAAGATCAAGCGAGAGCCATTCACTTCCCATCATGCCCTGGGGCCATGCAGAGAGCAACTGCAACACTTGTTTCCAAAAAATGCAGCTGCTGGGATTTTGTGAGATTATTGTTGCCTACGTTTGCGTTATGTCAGACCAAGTCAGGTGTCGGACATCTCATGCAAGTGTGTATTCAGAGTCCCGTTTGCTTGTAAACTGACGATATTTCTTTGTTGTTGTTTTTTTCAGGATGGTGTTTTGGTGGACGAGTTTGGTCTGCCACAGATTCCTGCCACATAAACAAGGAATATATTAACACAACTGCACTACAACTAAAAACACTTTTATATGTAGAGTAACATTTATACATGGAAAACCATTTGACTTGAGAACACTACGATTTTGACGCAGTCCTGGTGTTGGGTTTGTGTATTGTTACTACTACCGTGCTAGCATGTGGCCTTGTAACATACTGAACCTTTTTTAAAACCTTATGCCCCTCATTATCTTCATGTCATCCTCTACACCTTGTCAGTGTCGATCATCAGTATTGTTAATTTATGTTTATTTGTTGCTAGTTTTGTGCGTTATTTAGTCATTACCGTTTTGTTTGAGTTCCCAAAGGTGGAGATGATTCCCACTTAGCCTGTTTAAAATACCTGCAGGGCTATCTGAAACATGCAAAATAAATGATGTGCTTTAAATTAACCTGGAGTTTTTGATTACTACCTCATTTTTCTCATTTGCTATACCTCCCTCAAGGCAGTTTAGGCGTCAAACACTGTTTTGTTTCTTGTTTTTTTATTTTTTTTGGTGGAAATGTCTCTTTATATAATGGGATCAGGTAGTCTTGCATAGGCCATTTTCTAGAGCTGATACAGTATTGTGTAGAGTGGTCTGACTACATCTCATCATTCAGCTGTTAGAGACAAAAAAAAGCTGTGGTGTGTTTGTATTTCTTTAATCTAAAGTGTCTTGGACAGTAACTTGTGGAGCTGCATTACTGCATGATCCAAACCAGTACAAACTTGAAATTTTCATTGAGCAGGTTGCTGCAAGTAGGTTGTTTTCTGTAGTGAAGAGGATTCTGAAAATGGAAAGGAAAACACTTAGGTAGTAGAGGGAGGTTAAAGTCTTGTGAAATGTGCAACAGGCAGCAGGCTAATAGCTGCAATCTACATCCAGTTAGACAGACTGGACACAAGGTGGCAATTCAAAATAGAATAACTATGGATCCAATAATAATGGATCAGATGGTGTTTTCCAAAATAGATTTAGTGATTATATGAGGTTATAATTCATATTTCAGGAGTAAATAAAGACCCTGTGCTGAAGGGAAAAGACTTTTCCCTATCTGAGAATTTGTTGCATTTTTTTTAGTTGTTATGGTGTTTTTCTTTCTTTTTTGAAATAAACTCCATTTCTTTCATGTTTGTATTTGTGGGTAACAAGTGCATTTGACATATATGGGTCGCAACTGTATTCTGTCAGAAAGTCTGTAGTACAAAGTATGGAGTCAGATTTGTGTCAAAATTATCAAACAAAGCTTCTGAAACTTAGAACTTAATTACAGTCCATGACCACACGTCTATCCTCCGTCCAATCACCACTCGCATTGCTTCCATAATATGATGATGAATCAGTGCTCAAAGCGCTACCGGAATTTACTATGCTCTCTGGCCAATCAGCGCTCGGATCGCTACGAAGACCAACCCCCCGTTGCGACCATAGACCGTATGTCTGGTTGCGATCAAGAATTGCCGGCTGGAAACTTTTAAATTGACAGACGATAACAACGGACTACATTGCTCAACAAACACTTTGAAAAGTAGTTATTGATTTATAGTAGTTTTTGTCGGTGCAAGTACATGTGATATTTTTTTTTAAATGAATAACTTAATGCTGTGGCTAAGTAACATTAAGACATACATAATTACCATCACCTGTCCCCTCACTGTTTAGTTTGTTTTCGGTAGCGGTGTGAAGACGTCATGCTAACTTGAACTTAATGTAAAAGATAAATGTTCCCATCTGTTGATGACATTTTTGAGTTGGATAAAGAATGAAATGGATGATAAGTTCTACATTACTGGTAAGTACAGTAAAGGTTAAGGATAGTGCATTTGACTTCTAGCCAATCACATGAGGAGTGATTCAAAGGTTGTGGGTTCATGTCCCACCTGAGTCGGACTTTTAGTAACTTCATGTGTCTGTTGAAATGGTATGGAATCAGACTTGTGTCAAAATTGTCAAAAAAGTTAGTTTTTTAAGAGAATAAAACTCACTGAAACAACAAAAGTCATCTCAAAAGTAAAACTTAAAACTTGCAGTCATTATTACTTTTTGTTATTACTACTAATTATTTGTCCAATAGTATAAACTATTAGTCTTTTGCAATTTTGATTATATATCCTTTTCTTCACAGTTCCCTTCATTCTTTCTGTTTGCAGTCACATTACCGAAGGGCTGTACTACCAAGCAAGTTTAACAGAGCTTTCTTTGTGTAAGTCAGCTTGACAAAAACTAAAGCCCCAGTCACGATGGTGGTTATCAACCTTCTTTGTTAAGTCAGGCTTTCTGCTTCAAATTCTGAGCCATGGTAAAAAATTCTGCTGCTGCCAGTGATGCAAGACATGAATGCTGGTAAAGAATCTTTAATCATGTATTAATATACATATTTTACCGATTAGTGCCAACGTTTATGTCTAACGCAACAGCTGCACATTAAATTTTAACTTCAAACTTCATTTATTTAAACATGACTTTCAACTCAACATACCTCACAAAGCCACTGATCTTGCTTTATAGTACAGTCCCTCTACTCTGTCATTTGGCCTTCTCAATTTTTGTTTGCAATTCGGAAAAGGCCTTCATATAAGAAGTCTTTATTCAGATGTTTGGCTATTGGCTAGTGACTTTTTTTCTTTCCAACGCTTTGACAGTTTTGGCACAAATGTGATTTCATATTAGTGCAACAAACACATTCAGTTAATTTGCCTTAAAAGTCCGACTCTGGTGGGACTCGAACCCACAACCTTTGAATCACCTCTCAAGTGCTTGACTAGAAGTCCAATGCGCTATCCATTGCGCCACAGAGCCAGCTGTCCCGTGTAATCGTACACTGTCATCAACTTTCAAATGTTCCGTGGTGATCCTCTGTTTTTGCTACATATAGCACCACGGCTGGTTGCCTTTACGCTTTTAAAAAAACAAAAAAACTTTCTGCTTTTGTTAAAACAATATATTACGTACGATCATTTTTGTGTGTGTGCTAATACGTAAATAAAAGATTAATCCATAAGATGAATAATATACGAAAGTGTTTCCGGTTCGTCCCGGAAGTAGTTAGCATCCGCAACAATTAGCAGGGGTTAGCTTTGTGGTTCATGTTGTGAATAAAGGACGCTTTATATAGCAGAATGTCAGAGCAAAGGATAACTGTGACAGTCGCTTACGGTAATAAGACTTTGCATTATCTTATATATGTTACCATGTGTTATTAAATCCATGTGTAGAAATAAAAACAGCAAGTTTACTAAACATCGACTAAAGCCAGAAAATACTTAGCTAATGTAGCGCTTTGCGAGTTTGCCCCAAGTTAGTTACGCTGAATAAAAATTAAGTCATTCGTAAAAACATTTTAAAATTCTCAGAGAATTATTGCCCTCCAATGAATGTATTGCACTAATGTCAAACTGAACATTTATTTCATACCTGCATTGCTATCAGTCAAATACATGGAAGTCACTGGTGTTTTACCAACAATTTGTCATCTGTGGTAGCAATTATTCTGATGTCTCTGCATTATTTTACCTGCTTTGCCTGAGATATTAAGTATAGGTGTTTTAACCGGTTGAATTAGCTGAAAAGGACCCATTCAAGTCGCATATCGTAGCTTTCCACTTGCCTGCAGCCCGTACATTGGTGACTGAAATGTTACTAATGCATCAAAATGACTTGTTTTAATTCACGAGAGTTATATTTAAAACATTAGAACCATAGAATAGTTACAGAATAGGTTTTTACTTTATTGTATATATAAAACCCATCTGTAATTCATGTTAATTATTGTTTTGACAAGGATAATAGACATACCAAACGCATACACCCTAAACAAAAAAACTGGACTGAAATATTGCCTATAATCCTGGGTTGTGACTCAGTTATTTTCATAGCTGATTAATTTCTGAAATAGTTGATTAGTTGATTGGTCTATAAAATGTGAGAAATGTTGATGTTGTTGGCAAACGTCTTGTTATTCACACAAGCCAAAGATATTCAGCTCACTGTCAAAGATGAGGAAAGAATCTAGAAAACATTCATATTTATTCAGCTGGGATCAGATAATTTACTGTTTTTCTAATTATTTAATCCAATTAATTATTAAAAGAGCTAATGTCATACCTGATCGAGCTATAAACTGCAAACATTACTTTGGTCACATGAATAAAAGTGTGAGTTTTCATGGAAAACATGAAATTGCCTGGGTGACCCCAAACTTTTGAATGGTAGTGTGTCTAAACACACACACACACATACACACATATATATACACACCGGTATATACCATTTGCTTTACTTTGCTGATTGATCATTAATTACTGCAAAGGAATTTTGTGTACCTTTTGTGGTCTTCTAATTTCTGTTGTTTTTGTTAGAGAAGTGTTAGTAACCAGCTGTGCACAAAAACGTTTCGAGCTATTCTGCTGGTCACAAACTCTCAACCACTGAGGTAATCCACACCCTGTTCAGGTGTGGCTTGAAAGAACAATGATCAGATCGTGATCAGTACACAGACAGTCATTTCACCAGCCAACATAACAGGTCACCTTAAAATGCAGCTCTGTTCAGATGACACAATGCTATAGATGACAAGAGAAGGGTGGTAACAGGCTGCTGGATGCCGTCATGTCAGTCAGCAGGCACATGAATGTTCACAATTCCACTATTTATTGTCTAAAAATTAATTTCAGACAGTGTGATCCTGTCCCCTAAAATTTCCACCAACTTTGCCAAGCCCTTAGGACAACATTCCACAAGTCTGCGTTGACAAACTCAGTAAATTTATACGTTGCAGATGTGCAGATTGTACATATTTTTTGTGTCATGATGTCCATTCTGTTGCAGAGGTACTGTATGTTGGAATAAAAAATACTAATACTAATACTAACAGATAGAATTTAATGAAATATTACATGCTTTGTTAATATGTTTGTTCAGTATAATTAAGTAACTAAAGCGTAATTCAGGGTTTAATGAGGTTATGTGGTGAAAATGATAAATATGTGGGATAGAACAGAACAGAAAAATCTTACTCTCACTGTTTCAGTGTATGCTAATATATTAATAATAGCAGCTGTATTTTTTCTTCCCACTCCAGGATCCACTAAACACAGCATCACACTAACAGGCCAAGATGATGGCAAGGGTCCTAATGTTAAAGACCTGTCAGATGCTCTCACTCAGGCCACTGGAGTCCCATCCGCCTCACAGAAGCTCATCTTTAAAGGTTAGACTGTTAGTCTTTCTTTCCTTTCACAAGCAATTGAGCATAAATTTCATAATATACTAGTGCATTTTTAAAAAAATGAACATTGTGTAAAATTAAACCAAGAAGGTCTGCATTCATTGCAAGTAAAGTGAAATATTTCAAGCTTTTTTGTTTTAATTTGTGGCTTACAGCTCATTATAATTAGTCTGGTATCTTAAAATATTAAAATATTTCCTAAGATCAATCCAACAAAGGGTTTACAACACAGGAGTGTACAGCTTCCTAAAAGCATGTTTATTTAAACAGTCTGTATTTGGCTGGGGCTCCTTTACTATGAATTACTGCATCAGTGCAGCATGGCATGGAGGCCATCAGCCTCCTGAGGTGTTATTTACGCCCAGATTGCTTTGATGAGCGGCCTTCAGCTTATGTTTTTGGATCAGGATATTTTCTCATTTTCTAGTCGACAGTACCCCATATTTTTCACAATGTTCAATTTTTTTGAGATGCTCCAGTATATCTATACTTGTCTTTTACATCCTGCTGTTCCAGGGAAGTCACTCAAAGACATGGAGGAGAGCCTATCTAGCTATGGAGTCAAAGAAGGCAGCAAACTCATGATGATTGGAAAGCGGGTAAGGCCTTTACTTGTGCAATGTTTCTGATGTGTGTCTGTTCATGTAATCAAATGCTGACCATCTCCAAACAGAACAGTCCCGAGGAAGAAGCTGAACTGAAGAAGCTAAAAGACATCGAGAAGTCTGTGGAACAGACAGCTAAAAAGCTTGAGAAGGTAGATGGGGAGCTGACTGGACTAAAAAATGTAAGCAACCAATCATGGCCAATGAGCCAAGTAATATTCCAGCACCAGGTTGCCTTGTTTTCTAATATATTTGTGTTTGAACTTTTCTCTGTTTTTCCACAGGGCTTCCTGGCCAAAGACCTTCAAGCAGAGGCGCTGGGCAAATTAGACCATAGAGTGAAAATAGCAGCTGAGCAGTTTATGAAGATCCTGGAGCAGATAGATGCTATGGTAACTTATTTTGGTGTTAGGTGCTCATTCTTTATAAATGTTTTATTCATGTTATTTATAGCAACCTGAAAACTGCTTCTCTTTCAACAGAGTGTCCCAGAAAATTTTAGTGACTGCAAAATGAAGAAAAAGGGACTTGTAAAGACAGTGCAGGTGAACCTATGTTTGATTTTTATTTCTCCTAAGAACAAAACCATCTTACTTTAATTGAAAATAATATTTAACATAATAAGTACTTTCTTTTTACATCCATAGGATTTCCTTGCCCAGTGCGACAAGATCGAGGCTTGTATATCAGACCACCTATCAAAGATCCAGTCGAAAAACCTTGCCCTGGCAGAGTAGTGAAGTCTCCCATATCATGTGCTATATATTGCTCTGTGAGCAATTTCCAAGTATACAGAGAGCTTCAAGTGTGAAGCACATCCTGCTTTATTTATTGTTGGTGTGATGTGTAGGACAGTCTTCATCACAAGGGATTCTGTGAAAAGAAGGATGCTGGCAACACACTGTCTGGGTTAGAGACAGATATGTAATGTTGTCTGACACTCTTTGAAAAGATCAGAGGTGCTTTGAACTGCAGCAGATTATGTAGATCCTTCAGAGCATCCAAACCTAATGGTGAAGAGAATTGCCAAAGCCAAATGCCTATGAAAAAAATCACCCGTGTGTCACCTGCTATTCCTCAAACTATACAATAACAGAGAGAACATGTTTTTCTCTGTGTACCAATTACAGCGTGCGCCTTATGGCCCAAAGTATATGGACACCCCAACATTGTACCCATGTTGAAATTCCATAATAACACAGATTATTCTACATTAATAGCTGCATCCACTCTTTGGGAATGCTATTTTCAAGAATAGGGTTTGAGGGAAGGGACCTACTCCAAAGTAGGACTGAAATTGTATTTTATTGTCACTTTTCTTCATATCATAAATGCTTATCTTTTGATTTTAGAGTGCCAGTCCCACAACAGCAATGTGGTGGCATTAGGAATTATGTGTCATGTGCATTTCTCTTAATATGATTACATTTCATTGACCAAAGAATAAAATGATTGATGAAACGGTTGTTTGTTGTAGCCCCAGCCCATAAAGTAAAATGGACTGAGGACAACACAGTGCTGTCAACATACTTTTGGTCATATGATGTATGCATTTATTATTCTACCTTATGAAAAACTTGAGTTAAATCTAGCATCTGACCCCATGTGATAATGTGTCTTTTGTGGAACTGTAATTGCTTTAAACCATCATTCAGTCTGACACATCACATCCACTTTCCTTTGTTTTAAAATAAACCTTTTTGAAAAATGAAAACAGCCTCGTCGATTCATCTCAGAACACGGTTTAATCTCAAAAGTTTAAATGTCCTACAAAATACAACTGATTCAGTCACAATAACAGATGTCGCGTGTCCGATTATTTCCAGCTTTATCCATGAGGGTCCTTTCGTAAATTTTTACCAACTTTTATAGACCCTTTAGTAGTGTTATCACAGATGTGCAAATGAGCTTTTAAAGTAGGGTTGGAAGGGGGTCCAACAAGCAGCTTAAACAAATGACCTTCAGTAGGCTGTACCACAGTGAAGCTTTGCCATGAGCCAGATTACAGGATATAGCTGTTCTAACTGGAATGGAAACCCATTAAAGACACATGAAGTACAGAATAAACCTTAAAGGGTGCTAATCGTCCTTATCCTTTGCACCATGTTTTAGAATACGTGTGAATGCTACATAGTTGAAGTTGCCTTTCTTGTCAATGGGAGCCTCACGGAACAACTCGTCAACTTCCTCATCTGTAAACCTGTCGCCCATTGTAGTGAGCAGCTCCCGCAGGTACTCCTCCTGAATCACACCTGTTGGGAGAAAACATTTTTTACTCGTATGTAAAAGGAAGATACAAATCTCAGATAAGTTCAAATTAAAATGCTAGTACAAATAGCTACACATGACAAAAGTGATGCCATTTCTGTATCCACTATGATCAAGAAAACCTCACTAGTTCTGGAGACATGTTGACAAATACCATAACGAGGAACAATCTGAATTCACAATATGTGGAACAGTTTACATATATCTTACATTTAACATTTGAACCCACCAGTGCCCTCCTCGTCAAAGCAGGCAAAAGCGTTGCGGATCACATCCTCTGGATCTGTGCCGTTCAGCTTCTCCCCAAACATGGTCAGAAACATAGTGAAGTTGATTGGACCTGGTGCTTCATTCATCATGGCCTCCAGGTACTCATCTGTGGGGTTCTTACCTGGGAAGGGCAAAAGGTTAGAGTGGCTTTAACCCATTGTAGATTTTACCAGATAGTTCTTTCCAGCTTTCATTTCTTTATCCCTCCTTTTGGTCAAACTACTCTTTAAGTTACTTAAAATACTACTTGAGGGAATGTTTGTTATTGTAATTTCTTGCAATTAGCTACCCGTCTAGTGACATCAATCTCAAATCCAAGCAAAATAGTCATTTGGTGTTGTACTGTAATTGAATTGGCAGAACATCTACTTTCAACCACTGTTTAAATGTGTGTTAACATATGAAGTCCACCTAATGAGGCCAGCATGTCATGAAGGTCTTCTTTGTCAATGAAGCCATCCCTGTTTTGGTCGATCATATTGAAAGCCTCCTTGAACTCCTGGATTTGAGACTGATCAAACATAGCAAACACATTGGAGGTGGCACGCTGGGGACGCTTCTTGGTGTTCTTCCCCTTGGCCCTTTTGCTTGACATGTTGACAACTGGTAGGTTCGCCCCTCCTATAATGTAAATGACATGAAGGCTGTTAGCTTTGGCTGAGCGATATGATCTCCTGTAAAATCTAGAACATTACGTATTTATCATATTTATCTTAGTGGCATTTTGTTTGCTGTTTTTTAATGTTTGTTTAGCACATTACAGTGTGACCAGTGTCTATAAGGGCCCGTACGCTGGATATATGGGGTGACTGAATGACCAAGCTTTGACTTGTGTCCAGGTAGCGCTACGACTGTCCTAAGATATGTACAATAGTTATGACAAAAGCAGTTAGACTGGCTTTATGGTTTACATTTTATTTGGCTGCAAATGAAACTAATAGAATAGAATAATACTTTATTGATCCTTTACAGGAAAGTACTTTGTTACAGCAGCATGTTAACATGCATTCAATCCACAAACCCGACAGAACACCAACACTACTAGTCATCAGTATGACCATATACATAGTTGATAAGTGAGAAAAAATTCTAAAAGTTAAAGCATATGCACAGCATATAACTCATACTGTGAATTGAAAAGCCTGATTGCAGATGGTAGGAAGGACTTTCTGCTGTGCTCAGACCTGCACTGAGGGGGGATGAGTCTGTGGCTGAAGATGCTTTGCTGAAACACCTCCAGATTGTGTAGTGGGTGAG